>NC_091986.1:225160540-225460540 GCF_044704955.1 Pristiophorus japonicus
GAGTGTGTGTGAGAGAGAGTGTGTGAGAGAGAGTGTGTGAGAGAGAGTGTGTGAGAGTGTGTGAGAGAGTGTGTGTGTGAGAGAGTGTGTGTGTGAGAGAGTGTGTGTGAGAGAGTGTGAGAGAATGTGTGTGAGAGTGTGTGTGTAGGTGTGTGTGAGAGTGTGAGTGTGAGTGTGAGAGAGTGTGTGTGGGTGTGTGTGAGATAGAGTGTATGAGAGTGAGTGTGTGAGAGAGTGTGTGTGAGTGTGTGTGAGAGAGTGTATGAGAGTGTGTGTGAGAGAGAATGTGTGAGAGTGTGTGTGTGTGAGAGAGTGTCTGAGAGAATGTGTGAGAGAGTGTGTGTGTGAGAGAGAAAGTGTGAGAGAGTGTGTGAGAGAGTGTGTGAGAGAGAGTGTGTGAGAGAGTGTGTGAGAGAGTGTGTGTGAGAGTGTGTGTGTGGGTGTGTGTGAGTGTGTGTGTGTGAGAGAGTGTGTGTGAGAGAGTGTGTGTGAGAGAGAGTGTGTGTGTGAGAGAGAGTGTGTGAGAGAGTGTGTGTGTGAGAGAGTGTGTGAGAGAGTGTGTGTGAGAGAGACTGTGTGAGAGTGTTTGAGAGAGATTGTGTGAGAGATAGTGTGTGAGAGAGTGTGTGAGAGAGTGCGTGTGTGGGTGTGTGTGAGTGGGTGTGTGAGAGAGTGTGTGTGGGTGTGTGAGTGTGAGAGAGTGTGTGTGAGAGAGTGTGTGTGGGTGTGTGTGAGAGAGAGTGTGAGAGAGAGAATGTGTGAGAGTGTGTGAGATAGAATGTGTGAGAGTGTATGAGAGAGAGTGAGTGAGAGATTGTGTGTGAGAGTGTGTGAGTGTGTGAGAGAGTGTGTGTGAGTGTGTGAGAGAGAGTGTGTGAGAGATAGTGTGAGAGAGAGTGTGTGAGAGAGAGTGTGAGAGAGAGTGTGGGTGTGTGAGAGTGTGTGAGAGAGTGTGTGTGAGAGAGAGTGTGTGAGAGAGAGTGTGTGAGAGAGAGTGTGTGTGAGAGTGTGTGTGTGAGAGTGTGTGTGAGTGTGTGTGAGAGAGAGTGTGTGAGAGAGTGTGTGTGAGAGAGAGAGTGTGTGTGAGAGAGTGTGTGTGAGAGAGTGTGTGTGTGAGAGAGTGTGTGTGAGAGTGTGTGTGTGAGATTGTGTGTGAGAGAGTGTGAGTGTGAGAGAGTGTGTGTGAGAGTGTGTGTGAGAGAGTGTGAGAGAGTGTGAGAGAGAGTGTGAGAGAGAGTGTGAGTGTGAGTGTGTGAGAGAGTGTGAGTGTGAGAGAGAGTGTGTGAGAGTGTGTGAGAGAGAGTGTGAGTGAGAGAGTGTGTGTGAGTGTGTGAGAGAGAGTGTGAGAGTGTGAGTGTGAGAGAGAGTGTGTGAGAGAGAGTGTGTGAGAGAGAGTGTGTGAGAGAGAGTGTGAGAGAGAGTGTGTGACAGAGTGTGAGTGTGAGAGAGAGTGTGAGAGAGAGTGTGAGAGAGAGCGTGTGAGAGAAAGTGTGAGAGAAAGTGTGAGAGAGAGTGTGAGAGTGTGAGTGTGAGAGAGTGTGAGTGTGAGAGAGTTGTGTGAGAGAGAGTGTGAGAGAGAGTGTGTGAGAGTGTGAGTGTGAGAGAGAGTGTGAGAGAGAGTGTGTGAGAGAGTGTGAGTGTGAGAGAGAATGTGAGAGAGAGTGTGTGAGAGTGTGTGTGAGAGTGTGTGAGAGTGTGTGTGAGAGTGTGTGAGTGTGTGAGAGTGTGTGAGAGAGTGTGAGAGAGTGTGAGTGTGAGAGAGAGTGTGAGAGAGGGTGTGAGAGAGAGTGTGAGAGAGTGTGAGTGTGAGAGAGAGTGAGAGAGTGTGAGCGTGAGAGAGTGTGAGAGAGTGTGAGAGAGTGTGAGAGAGTGTGAGTGAGGAGAGTGTGAGAGAGTGTGAGAGAGTGTGAGTGAGAGAGTGTGAGAGAGTGTGTGAGAGAGTATGAGTGTGAGAGAGTGTGAGTGTGAGAGAGTGTGAGTGTGAGAGTGTGAGAGTGTGTGTGTGAGAGTGTGTGTGTGAGAGAGTGTGTGTGAGAGCGTGTGTGTGTGTGAGAGACTGTGAGTGAGAGAGAGTGTCTGAGAGAGAGTGTGTGAGAGAGAGTGTGTGAGAGAGTGTGTGAGAGAGTGTGTGAGAGAGTGTGTGAGAAAGACAGTGTGTGAGAGAGACAGTGTGTGAGAGAGAGTGTGTGAGAGAGTGTGTGAGAGAGTGTGTGAGAGAGTGTGTGAGAGACAGTGTGTGAGAGAGAGTGTGTGAGAGAGACAGTGTGTGAGAGAGACAGTGTGTGTGAGAGAGAGTGTGAGAGAGTGTGTGAGAGAGTGTGTGAGAGAGTGTGTGAGAGACAGTGTGTGAGAGAGTGTGTGAGAGAGTGTGTGAGAGACAGTGTGTGAGAGAGTGTGTGAGAGAGACAGTGTGTGAGAGAGAGTGTGTGAGAGAGAGTGTGTGAGAGTGTGTGTGTGGGTGTGTGTGAGTGTGTGTGTGTGAGAGAGTGTGTGTGAGAGAGTGTGTGTGAGAGAGAGTGTGTGTGTGAGAGAGAGTGTGTGAGAGAGTGTGTGTGTGAGAGAGTGTGTGAGAGAGTGTGTGTGAGAGAGACTGTGTGAGAGTGTTTGAGAGAGATTGTGTGAGAGATAGTGTGTGAGAGAGTGTGTGAGAGAGTGCGTGTGTGGGTGTGTGTGAGTGGGTGTGTGAGAGAGTGTGTGTGGGTGTGTGAGTGTGAGAGAGTGTGTGTGAGAGAGTGTGTGTGGGTGTGTGTGAGAGAGAGTGTGAGAGAGAGAATGTGTGAGAGTGTGTGAGATAGAATGTGTGAGAGTGTATGAGAGAGAGTGAGTGAGAGATTGTGTGTGAGAGTGTGTGAGTGTGTGAGAGAGTGTGTGTGAGTGTGTGAGAGAGAGTGTGTGAGAGATAGTGTGAGAGAGAGTGTGTGAGAGAGAGTGTGAGAGAGAGTGTGTGGGTGTGTGAGAGTGTGTGAGAGAGTGTGTGTGAGAGAGAGTGTGTGAGAGAGAGTGTGTGAGAGAGAGTGTGTGTGAGAGTGTGTGTGTGAGAGTGTGTGTGAGTGTGTGTGAGAGAGAGTGTGTGAGAGAGTGTGTGTGAGAGAGAGAGTGTGTGTGAGAGAGTGTGTGTGAGAGATAGTGTGTGTGTGAGAGAGTGTGTGTGAGAGTGTGTGTGTGAGAGTGTGTGTGAGAGAGTGTGAGTGTGAGAGAGTGTGTGTGAGAGTGTGTGTGAGAGAGTGTGAGAGAGAGTGTGAGAGAGAGTGTGAGAGAGAGTGTGAGTGTGAGTGTGTGAGAGAGTGTGAGTGTGAGAGAGAGTGTGTGAGAGTGTGTGAGAGAGAGTGTGATTGAGAGAGTGTGTGTGAGTGTGTGAGAGAGAGTGTGAGAGTGTGAGTGTGAGAGAGAGTGTGTGAGAGAGAGTGTGTGAGAGAGAGTGTGTGAGAGAGAGTGTGAGAGAGAGTGTGTGACAGAGTGTGAGTGTGAGAGAGAGTGTGAGAGAGAGTGTGAGAGAGAGCGTGTGAGAGAAAGTGTGAGAGAAAGTGTGAGAGAGAGTGTGAGAGTGTGAGTGTGAGAGAGAGTGTGAGTGTGAGAGAGAGTGTGTGAGAGAGAGTGTGAGAGAGAGTGTGTGAGAGAGTGTGAGTGTGAGAGAGAGTGTGAGAGAGAGTGTGTGAGAGAGTGTGAGTGTGAGAGAGAGTGTGAGAGAGAGTGTGTGAGAGTGTGTGTGAGAGTGTGTGAGAGTGTGTGTGAGAGTGTGTGAGAGTGTGTGAGAGTGTGTGAGAGAGTGTGAGAGAGTGTGAGTGTGAGAGAGAGTGTGAGAGAGGGTGTGAGAGAGAGTGTGTGAGAGAGTGTGAGTGTGAGAGAGTGTGAGAGAGTGTGAGCGTGAGAGAGTGTGAGAGAGTGTGAGAGAGTGTGAGAGAGTGTGAGCGTGAGAGAGTGTGAGAGAGTGTGAGAGAGTGTGAGTGTGAGAGAGTGTGAGAGAGTGTGTGAGAGAGTATGAGTGTGAGAGAGTGTGAGTGTGAGAGAGTGTGAGTGTGAGAGTGTGAGAGTGTGTGTGTGAGAGTGTGTGTGTGAGAGAGTGTGTGTGAGAGCGTGTGTGTGAGAGAGTGTGTGTGAGAGACTGTGAGTGAGAGAGAGTGTCTGAGAGAGAGTGTGTGAGAGAGAGTGTGTGAGAGAGTGTGTGAGAGAGTGTGTGAGAGAGTGTGTGAGAAAGACAGTGTGTGAGAGAGACAGTGTGTGAGAGAGAGTGTGTGAGAGAGTGTGTGAGAGAGTGTGTGAGAGAGTGTGTGAGAGACAGTGTGTGAGAGAGAGTGTGTGAGAGAGACAGTGTGTGAGAGAGACAGTGTGTGTGAGAGAGAGTGTGAGAGAGTGTGTGAGAGAGTGTGTGAGAGAGTGTGTGAGAGACAGTGTGTGAGAGAGTGTGTGAGAGAGTGTGTGAGAGACAGTGTGTGAGAGAGTGTGTGAGAGAGACAGTGTGTGAGAGAGAGTGTGTGAGAGAGAGTGTGTGAGAGAGAGTGTGTGAGAGAGAGTGTGAGTGTGAGAGCATGTGTGTGAGAGAGCGTGAGTGTGAGAGTGTGAGAGTGTGTGTGTGAGAGTGTGAGTGTGTGAGAGTGTGTGTGTGAGAGAGTGTGTGTGAGAGCGTGTGTGTGAGAGAGTGTGAGTGAGAGACTGTGAGTGAGAGAGAGTGTGTGAGAGAGAGTGTGTGAGAGAGAGTGTGTGAGAGAGAGTGTGAGAGAGAGTGTGAGAGAGAGTGTGAGAGTGTGAGTGTGAGAGAGAGTGTGTGAGAGAGAGTGTGAGAGAGAGTGTGAGAGAGAGTGTGAGAGAGAGTGTGAGAGAGAGTGTGAGAGAGAGTGAGAGAGTGTGTGAGAGAGTGTGTGTGTGAGAGTGTGTGAGAGTGTGTGAGAGAGAGTGTGAGAGTGTGAGTGTGAGAGAGAGTGTGTGAGAGAGAGTGTGAGAGAGAGTGTGAGAGAGAGTGTGTGAGAGTGTGTGAGAGAGAGTGTGAGAGAGAGTGTGTGAGAGAGTGTGAGTGTGAGAGAGAGTGTGAGAGAGAGTGTGTGAGAGAAAGTGTGAGAGAAAGTGTGAGAGAGAGTGTGAGAGAGAGTGTGAGTGTGAGAGAGAGTGTGAGTGTGAGAGAGAGTGTGTGAGAGAGAGTGTGAGAGAGAGTGTGTGAGAGAGTGTGAGTGTGAGAGTGTGTGAGTGTGAGAGAGTGTGTGTGTGAAAGTGTGAGTGTGTGAGAGTGTGAGTGTGAGAGAGTGTGTATGAGAGAGTGTGAGTGTGAGAGAGTGTGAGTGTGAGGGAGTGTGAGTGTGAGAGTGTGTGTGGGTTTGTGAGGATATCTGTCCTTTACATCCTTCCATTCCTAACCAGTCAGCACCGCGCTGCAAATTCCCCAGCATATCTGTATCTGTGATTGGTCAACCTATACTGGAGGTGGGGGGGGGGGGGCGGAGGGTGAGTATGTGGGGGCTCAGAGTGAGTGTGGGGGTGTGATGTACACGTGTTAGTTGACACCGCGCAGGCAGATGGACCCTGACAGTCGACCCCTGAGCGACCCTGACGGTCGACCCCTGAGCGACCCTGACTGATGACCCCTGAGTGACCCTGACCGTCAACCCCTGAGCGACCCCTGAGCGACCTTGACCGACGACCCCTGAGCGAAACTGACCGTCGACCCCTGAGCGACCCCTGAGCGACCCTGACCGATGACCCCTGAGCGATCTCTAACCGATGACCCCTGAGCGACCCCTGAGTGACCCTGACCGTCTCCCCCTGAGCGACCCTGACCGATGACCCCTGAGCGACCCTGACCATCGACCCCTGAGCGAACCCTGAGCGACCCTGACCGATGACCCCTGAGCGACCCCTGAGTGACAGCCCCTGAGCGACCCCTGAGCGACCCCTGAGTGACCCTGACCGATGACCACTGAGCGACCCCTGACTGACGGCCCCTGAGCGACCCCTGAGCGACCCCTGAGTGACCCTGACCGATGACCCCTGAGCGACCCTGACCATCGACCCCTGAGCGACCCCTGAGCGACCCTGACCGATGACCACTGAGCGACCCCTGAGTGACAGCCCCGAGCGACCCCTGAGCGACCCCTGAGTGACCCTGACCGATGACCCCTGAGCGACCCCTGACTGACAGCCCCTGAGCGACCCCTGAGTGACCCTGACCGATGACCCCTGAGCGACCCCTGACTGACAGCCCCTGAGCGACCCCTGAGTGACCCTGACCGATGACCCCTGAGCGACCCCTGACTGACAGCCCCTGAGCGACCCCTGAGTGACCCTGACCGATGACCCCTGAGCGACCCCTGACTGACAGCCCCTGAGCGACCCTGTGTTCGAGCACTAACCGGGAGCCCGGTCGGTGACTGAGGCCGCAGCATCTGGTTCAGGTGATTTTAAAACAAGAAATGTAAAAGTGCCTCAAGGGGATGGAAGGAGGGAGTTAACATTCTCGAACCTTCGACTTCATGACTCAACAAACTATAAATAACTGTATTGATATCGGGCGTCTGTGAAGCCCATTGGAGAATAGACCTGCACTGTGGCTCAGACCATGTGGATATTTGTGGGATCTGTCACAGACTCTCCCTCGCTTTCCCGTCAATTCTCAGCCTTTCCCACTGCTGCACTTTGAACAATAATAAGCAGCCAGCCCACAATGCTGAAGTCAATGGAAAACAGTGCTCATCCCAAGTCACGCCTCACCCCATGGCCAAGCCTGTCTCATCTTTTCCTGCCCTTCCCTCCATCATCTCATCACTCCCAAATTCCTCGGCTTCCTTCCCAAAAAATGGATTGCTTCCAAAATCCTCACATCTGGAACTCAGTCCTTCCAACTGAAACGCTGATGTTCCAGCCGATATCGTCCGTCTGAAGCTGTAAGCAGTTGTAACAAAAGACAGCCTCTGTCCCAGTGACCCCGACCCTGACCCGAACCGTTACCCCATCCCTGACCCGTCCCTGACCCCATCCCTGACTCCGACCGTGACCCCAACCCCGTCCCTGACCCCGTTCTTGACCCTAACCCTGTCCTTGACCCCATCCCTGACCCCGACCCTGACCCTAACCCCGTTCCTGACCCTAACCCTGTCCCTGACCCCAACCCCGACCCTGACCCTTACCCCGTTCCTGACCCTAACCCTGTCCCTGACCCCATCCCTGACCCCGACCCTAACCCCGTTCCTGACCCTAACCCTGTCCCTGACCCCATCCCTGACCCCGACCCTAACCCCGTTCCTGACCCTAACCCTGTCCCTGACCCCGTCTCTGACCCAGTCTCTGACCCTGTCCCTGACCCCAACCCTGACCCCAACCCTGACCCTAACCCCGTTCCTGACCCCTTCCCTGACCCCTTCCCTGACCTCGACCCTGACCCCAACCCCGTCCCTGACCCCGACCCTGACCCCAACCCCGTCCCTGACCCCGACCCTGACCCTAACCCCGTCCCTGACCCCGTTCCTGTCCCTGACCCCGTCCCTGACCCCAACCCTGACCCCAACCCTAACCCTAAGCCTAACACTGACCCTGACCTAACCTTAACCCTGACCCCAACATCGACCCCGACCCTAACCCTAACCCTAACACTGACCCTAAACCTAAATGCAGTTACAACACAAGCCAGCCTCTGTCACAGTGACCCTGACCCCGACCCTAACCCTAACTCTAACTGATAAGCTCATGATGAAGGATGAAACTGAGCACTGTGAGCAATGAGCAAGTGTGACCGTAGCTCCTTTAATTAGATTCCAGAGTGCAGGTACCTCGTGGGTGGCCTGCTTAGATACAGTGCTCCCAAGGGATGCTGGGATCCCCTGGGACTCCAACAGGTGGGCCCTCTGGTGGTGGTGTGATACAGGTTGCCAAGGGTTAAATACATAACATCACTCCACCATGAAGTCAACAGTACACTTATTTACAAGGTGAGACGATCTGGGGCTTTTCGCTCCCTTGTCGATTGTCTTGGTACAAATGCGGGTGTGGGTGAGTTGATTGGGTCTTCACTGGGCTGTTGGGCAGCCGGCCTTGTCGTGTTGTTGGGGATGGTGAGTTCAGTTTTGTGGTCAACCATGATGTCAGTTGCCACTTGTGTGTGTGTGTTGGAGGGTCAAAGTTGGTGGTGTCCTCTTCGATTTGTTTGTAGCTGTTGGTGAACCGCAATTTGATTTGGTCCAAATGTTTTCTGTGTGTTTGTCCATTGGCCAATTTGACTTGAAACACCCTACTCCCCTCTTTGGCTGTGACCGTGCCAGCGAGCCATTTGGGACCATTTCCATAATTGAGCACAAACACAGGATCATTGATCTCAATATCGCGTGACAAATTTACGCGGTCATGGTACACACTTTGTTGATGTCGCCGGCCCTCCACATGATCATGGAGATCAGGGTGGACAAGAGAGAGCATTGTTTTGAGCGCCTTTTCATGAGCAGCTCGGCTGGGGGAACTCCAGTGAGTGAGTGGGGTCTGGTGCGGTAGCTGAGCAGCACTCGGGACAGCCGGGTCTGCAGGGAGCCTTCCAACACACGTTTCAAGCTTTGCTTGATGGTCTGAACTGCCCGTTCTGCCTGGCCGTTGGATGCGGGCTTGAACGGGGCAGATGTGATGTGCTTGATCCCATTGCGGGTCATGAATTCCTTGAATTCAGCGGTGGTGAAACACGGCCCATTGTCGCTGACCAGGACATCAGGCAAGCCGAGCGTGGCAAACATGGTTCGTTGGCTTTCACTGGTGGCCGCGACGGGCTTACAGACACATTCAATCCATTTTGAGTAAGCGTCCACGACAACCAAAAACATTTTGCCTAGAAATGGGCCCGCATAGTCCACATGGATCTCGACCGCGGCTTGGAAGGCCACGACCACAAACTTAGCGGTGCCTCTCTGGGTGCATTGCTCAGTTGAGAGCAAGTGTTACACTGGCGCACGCATGACTCTAAATCTGATTCGGTGCCGGGCCACCACACACGGGATCTGGCTGTGGCTTTCATCATAATGCCTGGGTGGGTGCTGTGCAGTTCACAAATGAACATATTTCTGCCTTTCTTGGGTAAGACCATGCGATTGCCCCACAACAGACAGTCCGCCTGCAGGGACATTTCGTCTTTGCGCCTCCTGCATCTCCGCTGGGACCTGGACCAGCTCCCATGGAGCACACAGTTTTTTGACAAGGACAAAGGATCCTGGCTGGTCCAGGTCCTGATCTGGCGGGCCGTAATGGGTGACTTTTCATTTTTGAATGCATCCATCCCCATGAACAAGTCCGCTGGCTGTGCCATTTCCACCCCGGTGGGGCAACGGTAGCTGACTGAGAGCATCAGTGCAGTTCTCTGTGCCCGGTCTGTGACGGATTACATAGTTGTATGCCGACAGCGTGAGCGCCCATCTTTGGATGCGGGCAGAGGCTTTGGTATTAATCCCTTTGCTCTCTGAAAATAGCGATATGAGGGGCTTATGGCAGAGCCTCTTTCTCAACTGTGCTGTAGGCCCTTTCGGCCTTGGACAGACTCCTGGACGCATAAGCGACCGGTTGCAAGATCCCCGATTCGTTAGCCTGTTGTAACACACACCCGACCCCGTATGACAACGCATCGGAAGCTAGCACTAATTGTTTACAAGAGTTATAGCGGACAAGCAGTTTGTTAGAACACAACAGATTTCTGGCTTTCTCAAAGGCAGCCTCTTGTGAATTCCCCCATACCCAGCCGTCTCCCTTGTGAAGTAACACATGTCGGGGTTCGAGCAGGGTGCTTAACCCAGGTAGGAAATTACTGAATAGTTAAGGAATCCCAGGAACGACCGCAGCTCCATCACGTTCTGTGGTCTCGGTGCGTTCCTGATGGTTTCCGTCATGGCGTCGGTGGATCTGATGCCGTCTGCTGCGATTCTTCTTCTCAATAACTCGACCTCCGGCACCAGGAAAACACACTTCGAGCGTTTCAACCTGAGTCCCACGCGATCCAACCGACTAAGAACCTCTTCCAGATTCTTCAAGTGTTCCATGGTGTCCCGGCCTGTAAACAATATATTGTCCTGGAAAACCACGATGAAGGAATCGATTTTAGCAGGCTCTCCATATTCTACTGGAAGATAGCTGCGACCGACCGAATCCCGAACGGGCATCTGTTATAGATGAACAGACCTTTGTGCGTGTTGATGCAGGTGAGGCCTTTCAAAGGTTCCTCCAGCTCCTGTGTCATGTAGGCCGAGGTCAGGTCCAACTTGGTGAACGTCTTCAATCCAACCAGGGTCGCAAATAGGTCGTCTGCCTTGGGTAGTGGGTATTGGTCCTGTAGCGAAAAATGCTTAATCGTTACTTTATAGTCCCCACAAATTCTGACCGTGCCGTCCTCTTTAAGTACCGGGACAATCGGACTGCCCCACTCGTTGAATTCCACCGGCGCAATGATACCTTCTCGCTGCAGCCTGTCCAGTTCAATTTCCACTTTCTCATGCATCATATACGGTACCGCCCGAGCCTTGTGGTGGATGGGTCGCATACCGGGGACCAAGTGGATCTGCACCTTTGCCCCCGAGAAGCTTCCACTGCCTGACTCGAACAACGATGGAAATCTGCTCAGGACCTGGGCACGTGAGGCGTCGTCGAAGGATGAAAGCGCTCGGATGTCCTCCCAGTTCCAGCGGATTTTTCCCAGCCAGCTTCTGCCAAATAGTGTGGGGCCATCCATTGGTACAATCCACAGCGGGAGTTCGTGCACGCTCCACCATAGGAGACTTTGACTTCTGCACTTCCAATTACAGAGATCAGTTCCTTGGTGTAAGTTCTCAGTTTGGTGTGAATGGAGCTGAGCTTGGGTCTGTGTGCCTTGTTGCCCCACAGCCTGTCGAAGGCCTTTTTGCTCATTATAGACTGACTTGCACCGTGTCCAGTTCCATGGATACTGGAATTCCGTTCAGTTCAACTTTCAACATTATTGATGGCCATTTCGTGGTGAAGGTGTGTACCCCGTATACTTCTGCCTCCTCGGTTCGAGTCTCTAGTTCAGCCTGATCCACAGTGGATCGATCCTCCTCTGCAACGTGGTGGTTTCCAGGGTTTTCAGCTCACCTGCACATTCACTGGAGGTGTCCCATTGTTCCACAGCCTTTGCACACATCGTGTTTGAAGTGACATTGATGGGCTCGATGATCACCTCCACAGCGCCAACAAGGTGTTAACTGCCTCGCATTAACCATTGATGGTGGACTCTGGGTCATCCAAGGTCGGGCAGCAGCAGCCGGCGTGTACGTTCTGCCATGTATATACCTGCTCGAAAACTACGTTACTTTGTGCACAGTACTGGCCGAAACCTCTTTATGCAGTGTAATTTGTTTGGTGTCACTGGTGGACATAAATGTCTGGACTATCGTTATGGCTTTACTCAGATTCGGTGTTTCAATAGTCAATAGTTTGTGAAGGATTACCTCATGGCCATAGCCAAGCACAAAAAAGCCTCTGACCATTTGTTCCAGGAATCCATCAAATTCGCAATGTCCTGCGAGGCGCCTTAGTTCGGCGACATAGCTCACCACTTCCTGGCCCTCCGATTGTTGACACGTGTAGAACCGATATCTCGCCATCAAAACATTTTCCTTAGGATTTAGGTGCTCCAGCGTACACAATTCTTCGTAGGATTTCTCTGTTGGTTTTACTGGAGCTAGAAGATTCTTCATGAGGCAATAGGTTGTTGCCCCAGACAGTGAGGAGGATCGCCCTTCATTTGGCAGCGTTCTCGTCCCCTTCCAGCTCATTGACCACGAAGTATTGGTCGAGTCTCTCCACGAAGGCCTCCGAATCATCCCCTTCTGAGAACTTCTCCAGGATACCAACAGTTCTTTGCATTTTCGCGCGGTTAGAAACATAGAAACATAGAAACATAGAAAATACGTGCAGGAGTAGGCCATTCGGCCCTTCTAGCCTGCACCACCATTCAATGAGTTCATGGCTGAACATGCAACTTCAGTACCCCATTCCTGCTTTCTCGCCATACCCCTTGATCCGCCGAGCAGTAAGGACTACATCTAACTCCATTTTGAATATATTTAGTGAATTGGCCTCAACAACTTTCTGTGGTAGAGAATTCCACAGGTTCACCATTCTCTGGGTGAAGAAGTTTCTCCTCATCTCGGTCCTAAATGGCTTACCCCTTATCCTTAGACTGTGACCCCTGGTTCTGGACTTCCCCAACATTGGGAACATTCTTCCTGCATCTAACCTGTCTAACCCCGTCAGAATTTTAAACATTTCTATGAGGTCCCCTCTCATTCTTCTGAACTCCAGTGAATACAAGCCCAGTTGATCCAGTCTTTCTTGATTGGTCAGTCCCACCATCCCGGGAATCAGTCTGGTGAACCTTCGCTGCACTCCCTCAATAGCAAGAATGTCCTTCCTCAAGTTAGGAGACCAAAACTGTACACAATACTCCAGGTGTGACCTCACCAAGGCCCTGTACAACTGTAGCAACACCTCCCTGCCCCTGTACTCAAATCCCCTTGCTATGAAGGCCAACATGCCATTTGTTTTCTTAACCGCCTGCTGTACCTGCATGCCAACCTTCAATGACTGATGTACCATGACACCCAGGTCTCGTTGCACCTCCCCTTTTCCTAATCTGTCACCATTCAGATAATAGTCTGTCTCTCTGTTTTTACCACCAAAGTGGATAACCTCACATTTATCCACATTATACTTCATCTGCCATGCATTTGCCCACTCACCTAACCTATCCAAGTCACTCTGCAGCCTCATAGCATCCTCCTCGCAGCTCACACTGCCACACAACTTAGTATCATCCGCAAATTTGGAGATACTACATTTAATCCCCTCGTCTAAATCATTAATGTACAATGTAAACAGCTGGGGCCCCAGCACAGAACCTTGCGGTACCCCACTAGTCACTGCCTGCCATTCTGAAAAGTACCCATTTATTCCTACTCTTTGCTTCCTGTCTGACAACCATTTCTCAATCCATGTCAGCACACTACCCCCAATCCCATGTGCTTTAACTTTGCACATTAATCTCTTGTGTGGGACCTTGTCGAAAGTCTTCTGAAAGTCAAATATACCACATCAACTGGTTCTCCCTTGTCCACTCTACTGGAAACATCCTCAAAAAATTCCAGAAGGTTTGTCAAGCATGATTTCTCTTTCACAAATCCATGCTGACTTGGACCTATCATGTCACCTCTTTCCAAATGCGCTGCTATAACATCCTTAATAATTGATTCCATCATTTTACCCAATACTGAGGTCAGGCTGACCGGTCTATAATTCCCTGTTTTCTCTCTCCCTCCTTTTTTAAAAAGTGGGGTTACATTGGCTACCCTCCACTCGATAGGAACTGATCCAGAGTCTATGGAATGTTGGAAAATGATTGTCAATGCATCCGCTATTTCCAAGGCCACCTCCTTAAGTAGTCTGGGATGCAGTCCATCAGGCCCTGGGGATTTATCGGCCTTCAATCCCATCAATTTCCCCAACATAATTTCCCGACTAATACGGATTTCCCTCAGTTCCTCCTCCTTACTGGACCCTCTGACCCCTTTTATATCCGGAAGGTTGTTTGTGTCCTCCTTAGTGAATACCAAACCAAAGTACTTGTTCAATTGGTCTGCCATTTCTTTGTTCCCCGTTATGACTTCCCCTGATTCTGACTGCAGGGAACCTACGTTTGTCTTTACTAACCTTTTTCTCTTTACATATCTATAGAAACTTTTGCAATCCGTCTTCATGTTCCCTGCAAGCTTCTTCTCGTACTCCATTTTCCCTGCCCTAATCAAACCCTTTGTCCTCCTCTGCTGAGTTCTAAATTTCTCCCAGTCCCCGGATTCGCTGCTATTTCTGGCCAATTTGTATGCCACTTCCTTGGCTTTAATACTATCCCTGATTTCCCTTGATAGCCACGGTTGAGCCACCTTCCCTTTTTTATTTTTACGCCAGACAGGAATGTACAATTGTTGTATTTCATCCATGCGGTCTCTAAATGTCTGCCATTGCCCATCCACAGTCAACCCCTTAAGTGTCATTCGCCAATCTATCCTAGCCAATTCACGCCTCATACCTTCAAAGTTACCCTTCTTTAAGTTCTGGACCATGGTCTCTGAATTAACTGTTTCATTCTCCATCCTAATGCAGAATTCCACCATATTATGGTCACTCTTCCCCAAGGGGCCTCGCATAACGAGATTGCTAATTAATCCTCTCTCATTACACAACACCCAGTCTAAGATGGCCTCCCCCCTAATTGGTTCCTCGACATATTGGTCTGGAAAACCATCCCTTATGCACTCCAGGAAATCCTCCTCCACCGTATTGCTTCCAGTTTGGCTAGCCCAATCTATATGCATATTAAAGTCACCCATTATAACTGCTGCACCTTTATTGCATGCACCCCTAATTTCCTGTTTGATGCCCTCCCCAACATCACTACTGCTGTTTGGAGGTCTGTACACAACTCCCACTAATGTTTTTTGCCCTTTGGTGTTCTGCAGCTCTACCCATATAGATTCCACATCATCCAAGCTAATGTCTTTCCTAACTATTGCATTAATCTCCTCTTTAACCAGCAATGCTACCCCACCTCCTTTTCCTTTTATTCTATCCTTCCTGAATGTTGAATACTCCTGGATGTTGAGTTCGCAGCCCTGATCATCCTGGAGCCACGTATCCGTAATCCCGATCAAATCATATTTGTTAACATCTATTTGCACAATTAATTCATCCACCTTATTACGGATACTCCTTGCATTAAGACACAAAGCCTTCAGGCTTGTTTTTTTTAACACCCTTTGTCCTTTTAGAATTTTGCTGTACAGTGGCCCTTTTTGTTCTTTGCCTTGGGTTTCTCTGCCCTCCACTTTTCCTCATCTCCTTTCTGTCTTTTGCTTTTGTCTCCTTTTTGTTTCCCTCCGTCTCCCTGCATTGGTTCCCATCCCCCTGCCATATTAGTTTAACTCCGTCCCAACAGCACTAGCAAACACTCCCCCTCGGACATTGGTTCCGGTCCTGCCCAGGTGCAGACCGTCCGGTTTGTACTGGTCCCACCTCCCCCAGAACCGGTTCCAATGCCCCAGGAATTTGAATCCCTCCCTGCTGCACCACTGCTCAAGCCACGTATTCATCTGCGCTATCCTGCGATTCCTACTCTGACTAGCACGTGGCACTGGTAGCAATCCCGAGATTACTACTTTTGAGGTCCTACTTTTTAATTTAGCTCCTAGCTCCTTAAATTCGTTTTGTAGGACCTCATCCCTTTTTTTACCTATATCGTTGGTACCAATGTGCACCATGACAACTGGCTGTTCTCCCTCCCTTTTTAGAATGTCCTGCACCCGCTCCGAGACTTCCTTGACCCTTGCACCAGGGAGGCAACATACCATCCTGGAGTCTCGGTTGCGGCCGCAGAAACGCCTATCTATTCCCCTTACAATCGAATCCCCTATCACTATCGCTCTCCCACTCTTTTTCCTGCCCTCCTGTGCAGCAGAGCCAGCCACGGTGCCATGAACTTGGCTGCTGCTGCCCTCCCCTGATGAGTCATCCCCCCCAACAGTACTCAAAGCGGTGTATCTGTTTTGCAGGGGGATGACCCCAGGGGACCCCTGCACTACCTTCCTTGCACTACTCTTCCTGTTGGTCTTCCATTCCCTATCTGGCTGTGGACCCTTCTCCTGCGGTAAGACCAACTCGCTACACGTGCTACTCATGTCGTTCTCAGCATCGTGGATGCTCCAGAGTGAATCCACCCTCAGCTCCAATTCCGCAACGCGGTCCGTCAGGAGCTGGAGGCGGATACACTTCCCGCACACGTAGTCGTCAGGGACACCGGAAGTGTCCCTGAGTTCCCACATGGTACAGGAGGAGCATATCACGTGACCGAGCTCTCCTGTCATGACTTAACCCTTAGATACACTTAAATTGGCAACAACAATGCTAAAGTTTACTCACTTTTATAGGAGAAAAAAGAAAAACTACTCACCAATCACCAGCCAATCACTTACCCCCTTGGCTGTGACGTCACCTTTCTGTTTCTTTCTACTTCTTTTTTGCCTTCTCCCTGTAGCTGCACAAGTCACGCCTCTCGCCGAACTCGCGCTGCTCCCGGTCTCACTGGCCTTTTATCGGCCTCTCGCTGACCCCGGAACTCCCGCCTCTCCACGCACCTCCTCGAACAGGTTGTTCGTCACCTCGTCGCCAATTGTTAAGCTGATAATAAAGGATGAAGCTGAGTACTGTGTACAATGAGAAAGTGTGACCTGAGCTCCTTTTAATAAAACTCCAGAGTGCAGGTACCTCGTGGGTGGCCTGCTTATATACCATGCTCCCAAGGGATGCTGGGATCCCTTGGGACTCCAACAGGTAGGCCCTCTGGTGGCAGTGTGATACAGGTTACAAGGGGTTAAATACATAACACGAACCCTAACCCTGACCCTAATTCTAACTCTAACCCTAAATGCGGTTACAACATAAGCCAGCCTCTGTCCCAGAGATCACGACCCTGACCCTAACTCTAATCCTTGACCCTGACCCTGACCCTGACCTATCCGAGGCCTGTGGGGCAGTGGGTCTCGCACTGATTGGACACCACTGACACCTGGGCTTATCCAATGTCTGCCAACTCAATCCACTCCTTCGATAGGAGAAAACCACAGAAAATCCTGGAAATATTAGCAGTTGGTGGACGGGAGGGATGGGCTTCGATGGGAGAGTTAGGGGACGGGAGGGATGGGCTTCGATGGGAGAGTTTGGAGACTAGCAGGATGGGCTTCGATGGGGGAGTTAGGGGACTGGAGGGATGGGCTTCGATGGGAGAGTTAGGGGACTGGAGGGATGGGCTTCGATGGGAGAGTTAGGGGACTGGAGGGATGGGCTTCAATGGGAGAGTTAGGGGATGGGAGGGATGGGCTTCGATGGGAGGGTTAGGGGACGGGAGGGATGGGCTTCGATGGGAGAGTTAGGGTACTGGAGGGATGGGCTTCGATGGGAGAGTTAGGGGACTGGAGGGATGGGCTGCGATGGGAGAGTTAGGGTACTGGAGGGATGGGCTTCGATGGGAGAGTTAGGGGACGGGAGGGATGGGCTTCGATGGGAGAGTTAGGGGACTGGAGGGATGGGCTTCGATGGGAGGGTTAGGGGACGGGAGGGATGGGCTTCGATGGGAGAGTTAGGAGACTAGCGGGATGGGCTTCGATAGGAGAGTTAGGGGATGGGAGGGATGGGCTTCGATGGGAGAGTTAGGGGATGGGAGGGATGGGATTCGATGAGAGAGTTAGGGGACTGGAGGGATGGGCTTCGATGGGAGAGTTAGGGGATGGGAGGGATGGGATTCGATGAGAGAGTTAGGGGACTGGAGGGATGGGCTTCGATGGGAGAGTTAGGGGACGGGAGGGATGGGCTTCGATGGGAGGGTTAGGGGAGGGAGGGATGGGCTTCGATGGGAGAGTTAGGGGATGGGAGGGATGGGCTTCGATGGGAGGGTTAGGGGACGGGAGGGATGGGCTTCGATGGAAGAGTTAGGGTACTGGAGGGATGGGCTTCGATGGGAGAGTTAGGGGACTGGAGGGATGGGCTTCGATGGGAGGGTTAGGGGACGGGAGGGATGGGCTTCGATGGGAGAGTTAGGAGACTAGCGGGATGGGCTTCGATAGGAGAGTTAGGGGATGGGAGGGATGGGCTTCGATGGGAGAGTTAGGGGATGGGAGGGATGGGATTCGATGAGAGAGTTAGGGGACTGGAGGGATGGGCTTCGATGGGAGGGTTAGGGGACGGGGGGATGGGCTTCGATGGGAGAGTTAGGAGACTGACGGTATAGGCTTCAATGGGAGAGTTAGGGGATGGGAGGGATGGGCTTCGATGGGAGAGTTAGGGGATGGGAGGGATGGGATTCGATGGGAGAGTTAGGGGATGGGAGGGATGGGCTTTGATCGGAGAGTTAGGGGTCCCGAGGGATGGGCTTCGATGGGAGAGTTAAAGGACGGGAGGGATGGGCTTCGATGGGACAGTTAGGGGACGGGAGGGATAGGCTTCGATGGGAGGGTTAGGGGACGGGAGGGATAGGCTTCGATGGGAGGGTTAGGGGATGGGAGGGATGGACTTCATAGAAACATAGAAACATAGAAAATAGGTGCAGGAGTAGGCCATTCGGCCCTTCTAGCCTGCACCGCCATTCAATGTGTTCATGGCTGAACATGCAACTTCAGTACCCCATTCCTGCTTTCTCACCATACCCCTTGATCCCCCGAGTAGTAAGGACTACATCTAACTCCTTTTTGAATATATTTAGTGAATTGGCCTCAACAACTTTCTGTGGTCGAGAATTCCACAGGTTCACCACTCTCTGGGTGAAGAAGTTTCTCCTCATCTCGGTCCTAAATGGCTTACCCCTTATCCTTAGACTGTGACCTCTGGTTCTGGACTTCCCCAACATTGGGAACATTCTTCCTGCACCTAACCCGTCTCAACCCATCAGAATTTTAAACGTTTCTATGAGATCCCCTCTCATTCTTCTGAACTCCAGTGAATACAAGCCCAGTTGATCCAGTCTTTCTTGATATGTCAGTCCCGCCATCCCGGGAATCAGTCTGGTGAACCTGCGCTGCACTCCCTCAATAGCAAGAATGTCCTTCCTCAGGTTAGGAGACCAAAACTGTACACAATACTCCAAGTGTGGCCTCACCAAGGCCCTGTGCAACTGTAGCAACACCTCCCTGCCCCTGTACTCAAATTCCATTTGCTTTCTTAACCGCCTGCTATACCTGCATGCCAACCTTCAATGACTGATGTACCATGACACCCAGGTCTTGTTGCACCTCCGCTTTTCCTAATCTGTCGCCATTCAGATAATAGTCTGTCTCTCTGTTTTTACCACCAAAGTGGATAACCTCACATTTATAAGAACATAAGAATTAGGAACAGGAGTAGGCCATCTAGCCCCTCGAGCCTGCTCCGCCAGTTAACAAGATCATGGCTGATCTGGCCGTGGACTCAGCTCCACTTACCCACCCGCTCCCCGTAACCCTGAATTCCCTTATTGGTTAAAAATCTATCTATCTGTGATTTGAATACATTCAATGAGCTAGCCTCAACTGCTTCCTTGGGCAGAGAATTCCACAGATTCACAACCCTCTGGGAGAAGAAATTCCTTCTCAACTCGGTTTTAAATTGGCTCCCCCGTAATTTGAGGCTGTGCCCCCTAGTTCTAGTCACCCCGACCAGTGGTAACAACCTCTCTGTCTCTATCTTGTCCATCCCTTTCATTATTTTAAATGTTTCTATAAGATCACCCCTCATCCTTCTGAACTCCAACGAGTAAAGACCCAGTCTACTCAATCTATCATCATAAGGTAACCCCCTCATCTCCGGAATCAACCTAGTACATCATCTCTGTACCCCGTCCAAAGCTAGTATATCCTTCCTTAAGTAAGGTGACCAAAACTACACGCAGTACTCCAGGTGCGGCCTTACCAATACCCTATACAGTTGCAGCAGGACCTCCCTGCTTTTGTACTCCATCCCTCTCGCAATGAAGGCCAACATTCCATTCGCCTTCCTGATTACCTGCTGCACCTGCAAACTAACTTTTTGGGATTCATGCACAAGGACCCCAGATCCCTCTGCACCGCAGCATGTTGTAATTTCTCCCCATTCAAATAATATTCCCTTTTACTGTTTTTTTTCCAAGGTGGATGACCTCACACTTTCCGACAGTGTATTCCATCTGCCAAACCTTAGCCCATTCACTTAACCTATCTAAATCTCTTTGCAGCCTCTCTGTGTCCTCTATACAACCCGCTTTCCCACTAATCTTTGTGTCATCTGCAAATGTTGTTACACTACATTCTGTCCCCTCTTCCAGGTCATCTATGTATATTGTAAACAGTTGTGGTCCCAGCACCGATCCCTGTGGCACACCACTAACCACCGATTTCCAACCCGAAAAGGACCCATTTATCCCGACTCTCTGCTTTCTGTTCGCCAGCCAATTCTCGATCCATGCTAATACATTTCCTCTGACTCCGCGTACCTTTATCTTCTGCAGTAACCTTTTGTGTGGCACCTTATCGAATACCTTTTGGAAATCTAAATACACCACATCCATCGGTACACCTCTATCCACCATGCTCGTTATATCCCCAAAGAATTCCAGTAAATTAGTTAAACATGATTTCCCCTTCATGAATCCATGCTGTGTCTGCTTGATTGCACTATTCCTATCTAGATGTCCGGCTATTTCTTCCTTAATGATAGCTTCAAGCATTTCCCCACTACAGATGTTAAACTAACCTGCCTTTTGTCTGCCCCCTTTTTTAAACAGAGACGTTACATTAGCTGCTTTCTAATCCGCTGGTACCTCCCCAGAGTCCAGAGAATTTTGTTAGATTCTAACGAATGCATCTGCTATAACTTCCGCCATCTCTTTTAATACCCTGGGATGCATTTCATCAGGACCAGGGGACTTGTCTACCTTGAGTCCCATTAGCCTGTCCAGCACTACCCCCCTAGTGATAGTGATTGTCTCACGGTCCTCCCTTCCCACATTCCTGTGACCAGCAATTTTTGGCATGGTTTTTGTGTCTTCCACTGTGAAGACCGAAGCAAAATAATTGTTTAAGGTCTCAGCCATTTCCCATTATTAAATCCCCCTTCTCATCTTCTAAGGGACCAACATTTACTTTAGTCACTCTCTTCCATTTTATATATCGGTAAAAGCTTTTACTATCTGTGAGTGTATGTGTATCTGTGTGTGTGTGTGTGTGTATATATGATTGTATGAGTGTGTGTGTGAGTGTATGAGTGTGTGTGAATCTGTGTGTGTGAGTGTGTGTGTATATATGAGTGTATGAGTGTGTGTGTGAGTGTGTGTGTGTATCTGTGTGTGTGAGTGTGTGTGTATCTGTGTGTGTGAGTGAGTGTGTGAGTGTTTGAGTGTGTGTGTGAGTGTGTGTGTGTATCTGTGTGTGTGAGTGTGTGTGTGTGAGGGTATGAGTGTGTGTGTATCTTTGTGTGTGAGTGTGTGTGTATATATGATTGTATGAGTGTGTGTGTGAGTGTATGAGTGTGTGTGAATCTGTGTGTGTGAGTGTGTGTGTATATATGAGTGTATGAGTGTGTGTGTGAGTGTGTGTGTGTATCTGTGTGTGTGAGTGTATGAGTGTGTGTGTGAGTGTATGAGTGTGTGTGAATCTGTGTGTGTGAGTGTGTGAGTGTATGTATGAGTGTATGAGTGTGTGTGTGAGTGTATGAGTGTGTGTGTATCTGTGTGTGTGAGTGTGTGTGTGTGAGGGTATGAGTGTGTGTGTATCTTTGTGTGTGAGTGTGTGTGTGAGTGTGTGTGTGTGAGTGTGTGTGTGTGTGTGTGTGTGTGTGTGTGTATTTGTGCATGTGTGTGTGTGAGTGTATGTGTGTGTGTGTGTGTGTGTGTGTATTTGTGCATGTGTGTGTGTGAGTGTATGTGTGTGTGTGTGTGTGTGTGTGTGTATTTGTGCATGTGTGTGTGTGAGATTTTTAAAAAATTCATTCCTGGGTTGTGTGTCGGTAGTAACCCTTGAGAAGGTGGTGGTGCTCCAGGATTGTGACCCAGTGACGATGAAGGAACGGCCGATATATTTCCCAGTCAGGATGGTGTGTGACTGGGAGGGGAACGTGGAGGTGGTGGTGTTCCCATGCACCTGCTGCCCTTGTCCTTCTAGGTCGTGGGTTTGGGAGGTGCTGCCGAAGAAGCCTTGGCGAGTTGCTGCAGTGCATCTTGTAGACGGTACACACTGCAGCCAGGGGGCGCCAGTGGTGGAGGGAGTGAGTGTTGGAGGTGGTGGAGGGAGTGAGTGTTGGAGGTGGTGGAGGGAGTGAGTGTTGGAGGTGGGGGAGGGAGTGAGTGTTGGAGGTGGTGGAGGGAGTGAGTGTTGGAGGTGGTGGAGGGAGTGAGTGTTGGAGGTGGTGGAGGGAGTGAGTGTTGGAGGTGGTGGAGGGAGTGAGTGTTGGAAGTGGTGGAGGGAGTGAGTGTTGGAGGTGGTGGAGGGAGTGAGTGTTGGAGGTGGTGGAGGGAGTGAGTGTTGGAGGTGGTGGAGGGAGTGAGTGTTGGAGATGGGGAATGGGGTGTGGATCATCATCATCATAGACAATCCCTCGGAATCGAGGAAGACTTGCTTTCACTCCCAAAGTGAGTTCTCTGGTGGTTGAACAGTCCGATACGAGAGCCACAGACCCTGTCACAGGTGGGACAGACAGTGGTCGAGGGAAGGGGTGGGTGGGGCTGATTTGCCGCACGCTCCTTCCGCTGTCTGCGCCTGACCTCTTCATGCTCTTTGCGTTGAGACTCGAGGAGCTCAGCGCCCTCCCGGATGGACTTTCTCCACCTCGGGCGGTCTTCAGCCAGGGTCTCCCAGGTGTCAGTGGTGATGTCGCACTTTACCAGGGAGGCTTTGAGGGTGTCCTTATAACGTTTCCGCTGCCCACCTTTGGCTCGTTTACCATGAAGGAGTTCCGTGTAAAGCATTTGCTTTGGGAGTCTCGTGTCTGGCATACGGACAATGTGGCCTGCCCAGCGAAGCTGATCGAGTGTGGTCAGTGATTCAATGCTGGGGATTTTGGCCTGGTCGAGGACACTAACTGCGTCTGTCCTCCCAGGGGATTTGCAGGATCTTGCAGAAACACTGTTGGTGATATATCTCCAGCGACTTGAGGTGCCTTCTTTACATCGTCCATTCCTCAGATCCATACAGGAGGGCGGGTATCACTACATCCCTGTAGACCATGAGTATGGTGGTAGATTTGAGGGCCAGGTTTTCAAACATTCTTTTCTTCAGACGGGCCGATCAAGCGGGCTGCTTTGTCCTGGATGGTGTCGAGCTTCTCGAGTGTTGTTGGAGCTGCACCATCCAGGCAAGTGGAGAGAGTTCCATCACACTCCTGACTTGTGCCTTGTAGATGGTGGAAAGGCTTTGGGGAGTCAGGAGGTGAGACACTCACCACAGAATACCCAGCCTCTGACCCGCTCTTGTTGCCACAGTATTTATGTGTCTGGTCCAGTTAAGTTTCTGGTCAATGGTGACCCCCAGGATGTTGATGGTGGGGGATTCGGTGATGGTAATGCCGTTGAATGTCAAGGGGCGGTGGTTAGACTCTCGCTTGTTGGAGACGGTCATTGCCTGGCACTTGTGTGGTGCGAATGTTACTTGCCACTTATCAGCCCAAGCCTGAATGTTGTCCAGGTCTTGCTGCATGCGGCACGGACTGCTCCATTATCTGAGGAGTTGTGAATGGAACTGAACACTGTGCAGTCATCAGCGAACATCCCCACTTCTGACCTTATGATGGAGGGAAGGTCATTGATGAAGCAGCTGAAGATGGTTGGGCCTAGGACACTGCCCTGAGGAACTCTGCAGTGATATCCTGGGGCTGGGATGGTTGACCTCCAACCACCACAACCATCTTCCTTTGTGTTGAGTATGACTCCAGCCAGTGGGGAGTTTTCCTCGATTCCCATTGACCAGTTTTACTCGGGCTCCTTGATGCCACACTCGGTCAAATGCTGCCTTGATAGCGAGGACAGTCACTCTCACCTCCCCTCTGGAATTCAGCTCTTGGGCCCATGTTTGGACCAAGGCTGTAATGAGGTCTGGAGCCCAGTGGTCCTGGCGGTACCCAAACTGGGCATCGGTGAGCGGGTTATTGGTGAGTAAGTGCCACTTGATAACACTGTCAATGACACCTTCCATCACTTTGCTGATGATTGAGAGTAGACTGATGGGGCGGTAATTGGCCGGATTAAATTGTCCTGCTTTTTGTGGACAGGACATACCTGGGCAATGTTTCACATTGTCGGGTAGATGCCAGTGTTGTAGCTGGACTGGAAGAGCTTGGTTAGAGGCGCGGCTAGCTCCGGAGCACAAGTTTTCAGCACGACAGCCAGGTTGTTGTTGGGGCCCACAGCCTTTGCTGTATCCAGTCGCTCAGCCGTTTCCTGATATCACATGGAGTGAATCAAATTGGCTGAAGACTGGCTTCTGTGACGGTGGGGACCTGAGGAGGAGGCCGATACGGATCATCCACTCGGCACTGCTGGCTGAAGAACGCTTGTGTCTGTGTTATTAAGTGTGTGAGTGTGTGTCTGCGAGAGTGTGGGTGAGTGTGAGTGTAGTTCTGCATGAGTGTGAGTGTGTGTGTGAGTGAGTGTGTATGAGTGTGTGTGTGAGTGTGAGTGTGAGTGTGAGTGTGAGTATGTGTGCAAGTGTGCGAGTGTGTGCGAGTATGTATGGGTGTGTGTGTAAGTGAGTGTGTGAGAGTGTGCGGGTGTGTGTGCGCGAGTGTGTGTGTGTGAGAGTGTGCGAGTGTGTGAGAGTGTGCGAGTGTGTGTGCGCGAGTGTGTGTGTGTGTGTGTGTGTGCGAGTGTGTGTGTGTGAGAGTGTGAGTGTGTGAGAGTGTGCGAGTGTGTGTGCGCGAGTGTGTGTGTGTGTGTGTGCGAGTGTGTGTGTGTGAGAGTGTGAGTGTGTGAGAGTGTGCGAGTGTGTGTGCGCGAGTGTGTGTGTGTGAGAGTGTGAGTGTGTGAGAGTGCACGAGTGTGTGTGTGCGAGTGTGTGTGTGTGAGAGTGTGCGAGTGTGTGCGCGCGAGTGTGTGTGTGTGAGAGTGTGAGTGTGTGAGAGTGTGCGAGTGTGTGTGCGCGAGTGTGTGTGTGTGAGAGTGTGAGTGTGTGAGAGTGTGCGAGTGTGTGTGTGCGAGTGTGTGTGTGTGAGAGTGTGCGAGTGTGTGTGTGTGTGTGCGCGAGTGTGTGTGTGTGAGAGTGTGCGAGTGTGTGTGTGCGAGTGTGTGTGTGTGAGAGTGTGTGTGTGTGTGTGTGTGAGAGTGTGCGAGTGTGTGTGTGTGAGAGTGTGCGAGTGTGTGTGTGCGAGTGTGTGTGTGTGTCTTGGTGTGACTTTGACTGGAAGTCTACATTCCTGGGGTGGATGTGGTCTGGCACAGACACAGTTTGCTGGCACGCACTCAGCCGTCCCACTCCTCGCATTCTCACAGTTTCTCAGCCTCACCAGTTTGCCAACACTCGACTTTTGAACGGGAACGCGACAGTGTCGACATGGTGAGCCTCATTTCCATAATGTAAGTCCGCCCCCACCGGTCCTTGCCCCTCCCCCTCCCCCGCCGGTCCTTGCCCCTCCCACTCCCCCGCTGGCCCCTCCCCCATCCCCGCTGGCCCCTCTCCCTCCCCCACCGGTCCTTGCCCCTCCCCCGCCCCGGCTGGTCGTTGCCCCTCCCCCTCCCCTGCTGGCCCCTCCCCCTCCTCCGTCCCCACTGGACCTTGCCCCTCCCCCTCCCCCGCTGGCCCCCCCTCCCCCGCTGGCCCCTCCACTCCCCCGCCCCCGCTGGTCCTTGCCCCTCCCCCTCCCCCGCTGGCCCCTCCTCCCCCCCACCCCCGCTGGCCCCTCCCCCTCCCCGCCCCCGCTGGTCCTTGCCCCTCCCCCTCCCCCGCTGGCCCCTCCCCCTCCCCCGCTGATCCTTGCCCCTCCCTCTCCCCCGCTGGCCCCTCCCCCTCCCCCACTGGTCCTTGCCGTGGCGGCCTCGGCTGGGCACAGAACGTGACAATCAGAGCCAGGCCTTTCACGACACACGTTGGGAAACACTCCATGCAAAGGCCGATGGAACCTGGAACACTCTCCCACAGAAAACAGTAGTTTCTAGCTCAGTGAATAATTTTATATCCGAGATCAATAAATGTTTGCTGGACGAGGATATTGAGGGAGATGGAGCCGTGATACAGATCAGCCCTGGTCTCATTGAATGGCAGAAGACTCGAGCTCTGAATGGCCTCCTCCTGTTCAGAATGTTTATATCTGTAATGTTGTAGAGCTGTTGAGTTGGGAGTGGCTTAGCCAGTCACATGATGTTCACAAGACTCAATAAAACCCCAGCCGGTTGGGTTCCGTGCACCCACGATGGGGCAAGTGGTTGTGAGCCTGGTGGATGAACTGCTAATGTGTTGTGTGAGTGTTAAACCTTTGCTAACAATCCAACTAGTTCTTAATAGCCACCTACCATCAATGGCGCTACTCAGCGGCGAGCATGCGGCCAACATCTCGTCATCGGCAACGAGGCTCACACAGCAGTGCCTGCTCTCCAGTCGTCTTGGACCCTTGCCACTGGACCAAGACCTTGCTGGGTTAAGCCCGTGTGGTGGCCGGTGTGTAGCAGCCACCCCACGTTAAACGAACTCACGCACAGGCATCTTCCACTCTGTTAACATGAAGTTCGGGAGCTGGAACGTCAGGACCCTCAAAGGACAACTCCAAGAGCGACAGGCCGGAACGCCGCACCGCCGTAGTTGCCAGGGAACTTAGAGGCTTTGACATCGACATCGCCGCCCTAAGCGAGACCCGGCGGGCAGGGGAAGGCCAGCTCAAAGAACAAGGTGGAGGTTACACCTTCTTCTGGAAAAGGGAAACCAGAGGAAGAACACCACCTTCACGGAGTCGGCTTCACCGTCAAAAATGAGCTGGTTGACCGCCTCAAAGACTCCCCCTGTGGGGTCAGCGGATGCTTCATAACTCTTCGACTCATAGAAACATCGAAAATAGGTGCAGGAGTAGGCCATTCGGCCCTTCGAGCCTGCACCACCATTCAATGAGTTCATGGCTGATCATTCACCTCAGTACCCCTTTCCTGCTTTCTCTCCATACCCCTTGATTCCTTTAGCCGTAAGGGCCAAATCTAACTCCCTCTTGAATATATCCAATGGACTGACATCAACAACTCTCTGCGGCAGGGAATTCCACAGGTTAACAACTCTCTGAGTGAAGAAGTTTCTCCTCATCTCGGTCCTAAATGGCTTACCCCTTATCCTTAGACTGTGTCCCCTGGTTCTGGACTTCCCCAACATTGGGAACATTCTTCCTGCATCTAACCTGTCCAGTCCCGTCAGAATTTTATATGTTTCTATGAGATCCCCTCTCATCCTTCTAAACTCCAGTGTATAAAGGCCCAGTTGATCCAGTCTCTCCTCATATGTCAGTCCTGCCATCCCAGGAATCAGTCTGGTGAACCTTCGCTGCACTCCCTCAACAGCAAAAATGTCCTTCCTCTGATTAGAAGACCAAAACTGAACACAATATTCCAGGTGAGGCCTCACCATGGCCCTGTACAACTGCAATAAGACCTCCCTGCTCCTATACTCAAATCCCCTCGCTATGAAGGCCAACATACCATTTGCCTTCTTCACCCGCTGCTGTATCTGCATGCCAACTTTCAATGACTGATGTACCATGACACCCAGGTCTCGTTGCACCTCCCCTTTTCCTAATCTGCCACCAGTCAGATAATATTCTGCCTTCCTGTTTTTGCCACCAAAGTGGAAAACCTCACATTTATCCACATTATATTGCATCTGCCATGCATTTGCCCACTCACCTAACCTGTCCAAGTCACCCTGCAGCCTGTTAGTGTCCTCCTCACAGCTCACACCGCCACCCAGCTTAATATCATCTGCAAACTTGGAGATATTACACGCAATTCACTCATCCAAATCATTAATGTATATTGTAAATAGCTGGGGTCCAGCACTGAGCCCTGCGGCACCCCACTAGTCACTGCCTGCCATTCTGAAAAGGACCCGTTTATCCCGACTGTCTGCCAACCAGTTCTCTATCCATGGCAATACATTACTCCCAATACCATGTGCTTTAATTTTTCACACTAATCTCTTGTGTGGAACCTTGTCAAAAGCCTTTTGAAAGTCCAAATACACCACATCCACTGGTTCTTCCTTGTCCACTCTACTAGTTACATCCTCAAAAAATTCTAGATTTGTCAAGCATGATTTCCCTTTCATAAATCCATGCTGACTTGGACCGATCCTGACACTGCTTTCCAAATGTGCTGCTATTTCATTTTTAATAATTGTTTCCAACATTTTCCCCACTACTGATGTCAGGATAACCGATCTATAATTACCCATTTTCATTCTCCCTCTTTTCTTAAAAAGTGGTGTTACATTAGCTACCCTCCAGTCCATAGGAACCGAACAAGAATCGATAGACTGTTGGAAAATGATCACCAATGCATCCACTATTTCTAGGGCTACTTCCTTAAGTACTCTGGGATGCAGACTATCAGGTCCTGGGGATTTATTGGCCTTCAATCCCATCAATTTCCCAAACACAATTTCCCGCCTAATAAGGATTACCTTCAGTTCCTCCTTCTCACTAGACCCTCGGTCCCCTAGTATGTCTGGAAGGTTATTTGTGTCTTCCTTCGTGAAGACAGAACCAAAGTATTTGTTTAACTGGTCTGCCATTTCTTTGTTCCCCATTATAAATTCACCTGATTCTGACTGCAAGGGACCTACATTTGTCTTCACTAATCTTTTTCTCTTCACATATCTATCGAAGTGTTTGCAGTCAGTTTTTATGTTCCCAGCAAGCTTCCTCTCATACTTTATTTTCCCCCTCCTAATTAAACCCTTTGTCCTCCTCTGCTGTATTACAAAATTCTCCAGTCCTCAGCTTTGCTGCTTTTTCTGGCCAATTTATATGCCTCTTCCATGGATTTAACACTATCCTTAATTTCCCTTGTTAGCCACGGGTGAGCCACCTTCCCCATTTTATTTTTACTCCAAACAGGGATATACAATTGCTGAAGTTCATCCATGTGATCTTTAAATGTTTGCCATTGCCTATCCACCATCAACCCTTTAAGTATCATTTGCCAGTCTATTCTAGCCGATTCACGCCTCATACCATAGAAGTTACCTTTCCTTAAGTTCAGGACCCTAGTTTCCGAAATAACTGTGTCACTCTCAATCTTAATAAAGAATTCTACCATAGAAACATAGACATAGAAAATAGGTGCAGGAGTAGGCCATTCGGCCCTTCTAGCCTGCACCGCCATTCAATGAGTTCATGGCTGAACATTCAACTTCAGTACCCCATTCCTGCTTTCTCGCCATACCCCTTGATCCCCCTAGCAGTAAGGACCTCATCTAACTCCTTTTTGAATATATTTAGTGAATTGGCCTCAACAACTTTCTGTGGTAGAGAATTCCACAGGTTCACCACTCTCTGGGTGAAGAAGTTCCTCCGCATCTCGGTCCTAAATGGCTTACCCCTTATCCTTAGACTGTGACCCCTGGTTCTGGACTTCCCCAACATTGGGAACATTCTTCCTGCATCTAACCTGTCTAACCCCGTCAGAATTTTATATGTTTCTATGAGGTCCCCTCTCATTCTTCTGAACTCCAGTGAATACAAGCCCAGTTGATCCAGTCTTTCTTGATAGGTCAGTCCCGCCATCCCGGGAATCAGTCTGGTGAACCTTCGCTGCACTCCCTCAATAGCAAGAATGTCCTTCCTCAGGTTAGGAGACCAAAACTGTACACAATACTCCAGGTGTGGCCTCACCAATGCCCTGTACAACTGTAGCAACACCTCCCTGCCCCTGTACTCAAATCCCCTTGCTATGAAGGCCAACATGCCATTTGCTTTCTTAACCGCCTGCTGCACCTGCATGCCAACCTTCAATGACTGATGTACCATGACACCCAGGTCTCTTTGCACCTCCCCTTTTCCTAATCTGTCACCATTCAGATAATAGTCTGTCTCTCTGTTTTTACCACCAAAGTGGATAACCTCACATTTATCCACATTATACTTCATCTGCCATGCATTTGCCCACTCACCTAACCTATCCAAGTCGCTCTGCAGCCTCACAGCATCCTCCGCAGCCTCACAGCATCCTCCTCGCAGCTCACACTGCCACCCAACTTAGTGTCATCCGCAAATTTGGAGATACTACATTTAATCCCCTCATCTAAATCATTAATGTACAGTGTAAACAGCTGGGGCCCCAGCACAGAACCTTGCGGTACCCCACTAGACCATATTATGGTCACTCTTCCCGAAGGGGCCTCGCACAACAAGATTGTTAATTAGTCCTTTCTCATTACACATCACCCAGTCTAGGGTGGCCAGCACTCTAGTTGGTTCCTCAACATATTGTTCTCGAAAACCATCCCTCATACACTCCAGGAAATCCTCCTCCACCGTATTGCTACCAGTTTGGTTAGCCCAATCTGTATGTAGATTAAAGTCCCACTCGGGTTTTCTGCCCCTTGGTATTCCGCAGCTCCACCTATACCGATTCCACATCATCCAGGCTAATGTCCACCTCAGCCAGTCCCACTCCCCACCCTTTCCCCGGGGTCCTGCACATTTTCCCTTCAGATACTTAACCAACTCCCGTTTGAAAGCCATGATTGAGTCTGCCTCCCCCACCCTCTCAGGCCGTGCATTCCCGATCCTAACCACTCGCTGCGGAATAATGTTTGTCCTCATGTCGCCTTTGGTTCTTCTGTCAATCGCCTTAAATCTGTGTCCTCTGGTTCCCGACCCTTCCCCAATGGGAACAGTTTCTCTCGACCTCTGTCCAGACCCCTCATGATATTGAACACCTCGATCAAATCTCCTCTCAACCTTCTCTGCTCCAAGGGGAACAACCCCAGCTTCTCCAGTCTATCCCCATCACTGAAGTCCCTCATCCCTGGAACCATTCTTCTTTTATTATTCATTCACGGGACGTGGGCATCGCTGGTAAGGCCGGCATTTATTGCCCGTCCCTAGTTTCTCCGGAGAAGCAGGTGGTGCTCCGTCGCCTTGAACCGTGTGGTGAAGGAGCTCCCACTGCCACTTTGTCGTGGTAGTACTTTGTATCCTCGCCAAATCCTGCAATCCTTCCTAAAGTGTGGTGCCCAACATCGGTCACAATACTCCAACTGGGGCCAGAGCAGTGACTTATAAAGGTTGAGCAATAAATTCCTGGCATTTGTGTGCGATGGCTGTTTATGAAGCCATGGATCGCATATGCTTTTTAACCACTTTCTCACGCTGCAAACAACGTGTTCAAACAGCCCCAGGACTCCGCGTTGGTGCATTCTCATTCTTCCCAACAACACGCCTCACCACAGCTCATCGGTCACATGTCTGTCCATTTCACCAGCCTCACCCCCAGCCGGTCCCTGCCTCCCCCCCCCAGCCTGTCCCTGCACCCCCCCCGGCCTGTCCCTGCCCCCCCAGCCTGTCCCTGCCCCCCCAGCCTGTCCCTGCCCCCGCCAGCCTGTCCCTGCACCCTCCCGGCCTGTCCCTGCACCCCCCCAGCCTGTCCCTGCCCCCCCAGCCTGTCCCTGCCCCCCCCAGCCTGTCCCTGCCCCCCCCAGCCTGTCCCTGCCCCCGCCAGCCTGTCCCTGCACCCTCCCGGCCTGTCCCTGCCCCCCCCAGCCTGTCCCTGCCCCCCCAGCCTGTCCCTGCCCCCCCCAGCCTGTCCCTGCACCCCCCCGGCCTGTCCCTGCCCCCCCCAGCCTGTCCCTGCACCCCCCCCAGCCTGTCCCTGCACCCCCCCGGCCTGTCCCTGCACCCCCCAGCCTGTCCCTGCCCACCCCCACCAGTCTCTCCCCCCCACCCCAACCTATCTCTGTCCCCCACAGCCTGTCACTGCCCCCCTTCAGCCTGTCCCTGCGCCCTCCAACATGTCCCTGCCCCCACCCAGCCTGTCCCTGCACCCCCCCCCAGCCTGTCCCTGCCACCCCCCAGCCTGTCCCTGCCCCCCCAGCCTGTCCCTGCCCCCTCCGGCCTGTCCCTGCCCCCCACCAGCCTGTCCCTGCCCCCCCCCCCGGCCTGTCCCTGCCCCCCCCAGCCTGTCCCTTCCCCCCCCTGGCCTGTCCCTGCCCCCTGCAGCCTGTCCCTGCACCCCCACGGCCTGTCCCTGCCCCCCCCAGCCTGTCCCTGCCCCCCCCAGCCTGTCCCTGCCCCCCCAGCCTGTCCCTGCCCCCCCCAGCCTGTCCCTGCCCCCCCAGCCTGTCCCTGCCCCCCCAGCCTGTCCCTGCCCCCCCAGCCTGTCCCTGCCCCCCCCAGCCTGTCCCTGCCCCCCCAGCCTGTCCCTGCCCCACCCAGCCTGTCCCTGCCCCCCCAGCCTGTCCCTGCCCCACCCAGCCTGTCCCTGCCCCCCCAGCCTGTCCCTGCCCCACCCAGCCTGTCCCTGCCCCCCGCAGCCTGTCCCTGCCCCCCAGCCTGTCCCTGCACCCCCACAGCCTGTCCCTGCCCCCCGCCGGCCTGTCCCTGCCCCCCCCAGCCTGTCCCTGCACCCCCACAGCCTGTCCCTGCCCCCCACAGCCTGTCCCTGCCCCCCAGCCTGTCCCTGCCCCCCAGCCTGTCCCTGCCCCACCCAGCCTGTCCCTGCCCCCCCAGCCTGTCCCTGCCCCCCCCCAGCCTGTCCCTGCCCCCCAAGCCTGTCCCTGCCCCCCCCCAGCCTGTCTCCGCCCCCCCGGCCTGTCCCTGCCCCCCCCCAGCCTGTCCCTGCTCCCCCCCAGCCTGTCCCTGCCCCCCCAGCCTGTCCCTGCTCCCCCAGCCTGTCCCTGCACCCCCCCAGCCTGTCTCTGCCCCCCCGGCCTGTCCCTGCCCCCACAGCCTGTCCCTGCCCCCCCACAGCCTGTCTCTGTCCCTGCCCCCTGGCCTGTCCCTGCCCCAACCCACCCCCAATAGTTTACTACATTTTCATGTCATCTGCAAACTTTGAAAAGCTGCCAGCCCCAAGTGCAGCTGATGAATATATTGAAGGAGCATTGACCCCGGGGAAGGCACAGCATGGGCTGAGGTTTCCCTTCACACGCTCACACCTCGGCTCCAGGTCAGTAAATCCAGTCTAGTATTGACCCAGTCCCTGATCACACCTCGCACAAACATGGCAAAGATACTCACTCACGCTGGGGAAGTGTAGAGGGGGAAAATCACAATGCGGAAGTGTAGAGTGGGAAACACACACAATGATGAAGTGAAGAGGGGAAACACACAATGGGGAAGTGTAGAGGGGGAAAGCACACAATGAGGAAGTGAAGAGGGGAAACACACAATGGGGAAGTGTAGAGGGGGAAAAACGCAATGCGGAAGTTTAGAGCGGAAGACACACACAATGGGAAAGTGTAGAGTGGGAAACACACACAATGAGGAAGTGAAGAGGGAAACACACACAATGGGGAAGTGCAGAGGGGGAAACACACAATGGGGAAGTGTCAAGGGGGAAACACACACAATGGGGACGTGTCGAGGGTGAACACACAATGGGGAAGAGTAGAGGGGGAAACACACAATGGGGAAGTGACGAGGGAAACATACAATGGGGAAGTGTAGAGGGGGAAACACACAATAGGGAAGTATAGAGGGGGAAACACACAATGGCGTAGTGTAGAGGAGGAAACACACAATGGGAAGTGCAGAGGGGGAAGTGCAGAGGGGGAAACACAATGGGGAAGTGTAGAGGGGGAAACACACAATCGGGAAGTGTAGAAGGGGAAACACACAATGGGGAAGTGTACCGAGAAACACACAAAATGGCAAAGTGTAGATGGGGAAACACACACAATGGGGAAGTGTCGAGCGAAATACAAAACAGCGGAAGTGAAGAGGGAAAACACACAATGGGGAAGTGTAGAGGGAAGCACACACAATGGTGAAGTACCAAGGGGGAAACACACACAAAGGGGAAGTGTCGAGGGAAATACAAGGGAAGTGAAGAGGGGAAGCACACAATGGGGAAGTGTAGTGGGAGAAACACACACAATGGGGAAGTGTAGAGGGGGAACCACACAATGGGGAGGTGTCAAGGGGGAAACACACACAATGGGGACGTGTCGAGGGTGAACACACAATGGGGAAGTGTAGAGGGGGAAACACACAATGGGGAAGTGAAGAGGGAAACACACAATGGGGAAGTGTTGAGGGGGAAACACACAATGGGGAAGTGTCAAGGGGGAAACACACACAATGGGGAAGTGTCGAGGAAAATACAACACTGTGGAAGTGTAGAGTGGAAAACACACAATGGGGAAGTGAAGAGGGAAACACACAATGGGGAAGTGTAGACGGGAAAACACACACAATGGGGAAGTGCAGAGGGAGAAACACACAATGGGTAAGTGTAGAGGGGGAAACACACAATGGGGAAGTGTAGAGGGGGAAACACACAAAGGGGAAGTGTCGAGGGAAATACAAAACTAGGGAAGTGAAGAGGGGAAGCACACAATGGGGAAGTGTAGAGGGGGAAACACACAAAATGGGGAAGTGTGGAGGGAAACACACAAACTGGGGAAGTGTTGAGGGAAAATCACACAGTGGGGAAGTGTAGAGGGGAAGCACACAAAATGGTGACGTGCAGAGGGGGAAACACACAAAAGGGAAGTGTAGAGGGGGAAACACACAATGGGGAAGTGTAGAGGGGAAACACACACAATGGGGAAGTGTCAAGGGGGATACACACAAATACGAAGTGTAGAGGGGAAACACACAATGGGGAAGTGTAGAGGGGGAAACACACACAATGGGGAAGTGAAGAGGAAAACACATAATGGGGAAGTGTAGAGGGGGAAACGTGCAAAATGGAGAAGTGTAGAGGGGGAAACACACAATAGGGAACTGTAGAGGGTGAAACACACAATGGGGAAGTGTCGAGGTGGAAACACACAATGGGGAAGTGTCGAGGTGGAAACACACAATTGGGAAGTGTAGAGGGTGAAACACACAATGGGGAAGTGTAGAGGAGGAAACACACAATGGGGAAATGCAGAGGGGGAAACACACACTGGGGATGTGTACCGAGAAACACACAAAATGGCAAAGTGTAGATGGGGAAACAAACACAATGGTGAAGTGTCAAGGGGGAAACACACACAGGGGAAGTGTCGATAGAAATATAAAACTGGGGAAGTGAAGAGGGGAAACACACAATGGGGAAGTGTAGAGGGAGAAACACACAATGGGGAAGTGTAGAGGGGGAAACACACAATGGGGAAGTGCAGAGGGGGAAACACACAATCGGGAAGTGTAGAGTGGGAAACACACAATGGGGAAGTGCAGAGGGGGAAACACACAATCGGGAAGTGCACAGAGAAACAAACAAAATGGCAAAGTGTAGATCGGGAAGAAAACACAATGGTGAAGTGTCAAGGGGGAAACACACACAAAGAGGAAGTGTCGAGGGAAATACAAAACTAGGGAAGTGAAGAGGGAAAGCACACAGTGGGGAAGTGTAGAGGGGGAAACAAACACAATGGGGAAGTGTAGAGGGGGAAACACACAATGGAGAATTGTAGATGGGGAAACACGCTTAATGGGAATTGTAGAGTGAAACACACAAACTGGGAAAGTGTGGAGGGAAAGACACACAGTGGGGAAGTGTAGAGGGGGAAACACACACAATGGGGAAGTGTAGAGGGGGAAACACACACAATGGGGAAGTGTAGAGGGAAACACACACATTGGGGAAGTGTAGAGGGGGAAACACACAATAGGGAAGTGTAGAGGGGGAAACACACAATAGGGAAATGTAGAGGGGGAAACGCACAATGGGGAAGTGCAGAGGGGGAAACACACACAATGGGGAAGTGTAGAGGGAAACACACACATTGGGGAAGTGTAGAGGGGGAAACACACAATAGGGAAGTGTAGAGGGGGAAACACACAATGGGGAAGTGTAGATGGGGAAACAAACACAATGGTGAAGTGTAGAGGGGTAAACACACACAATGGGAAAGTGTCGCGGGAAATACAAAACTAGGGAAGTGAAGAGGGGAAACACACAATGGGGAAGTGTAGAGGGAGAAACACACACAATAGGGAAATGTAGAGCGAGAAACACACAATGGGGAAGTGTAGAGGGAGAAACACACAATGGGAAGTGTAGAGTGGAAAACACACAATGGGGAAGTGCAGAGGGGGAAACACACACAATGGGGAAGTGTAGAGGCGGAAACACACAATGGGGATGTGTAGAGGGGGAAACACACAATGGGGAATTGTAGATGGGGAAACGTGCACAATGGGGAAGTGCAGAGGGGGAAATGCACATTGGAGAAGCATAGACTGGGAAACACGCTCAATGGGAAGTGTAGAGGGAAACACACAAACTGGTGAAGTGTAGAGGGAAAGACACACAATGGGGAAGTGTAGAGGGGGAAGCACACACAATGCGGAAGTGTAGAGGGGGAAACACGCACAATGGGGAAGTGTGGAGGGAAACACACAAACTGCGGAAGTGTCGAGGGAAACACACACAGTGGGGAAGTGTATAGGGGAAACACACAAAATGGTGACGCGCATCGGGGGAAACACACAAAATGGGGAAGTGTAGCGGGGGAAACATACAATTGGGAAGTGTAGAGGGGGAAACACACAATAGGGAAGTATAGAGGGGGAAACACACAATGGGGAAGTGTAGAGGGGGAAACACACAATGGGGAAGTGCAGAGGGGGAAACACACAATGGGGAAGTGCAGAGGGGGAAACACACAATGGGGAAGTGCAGAGGGGGAAACACACAATGGGGAAGTGCAGAGGGGGAAGTGTAGAGGGGAAACACACAATGGGGAAGTGCAGAGGGGGAAACACACAATCGGGAAGTGTAGAGGGGGAAACACACAATGGGGAAGTGTACCGAGAAACACACAAAGTGGCAAAGTGTAGATGGGGAAACACACAATGGGGAAGTGTCGAGCGAAATACAAAACAGCGGAAGTGAAGAGGGAAAACACACAATGGGGAGTGCAGAGGGAAGCACACACAATGGTGAAGTATCAAGGGGGAAACACACACAAAGGGGAAGTTTTCGACGGAAATACAAAACTAGGGAATTGAAGAGGGGAAGCACACAATGGGGAAGTTGAGAGGGAGAAACACACACAATGGGGACGTGTCGAGGGTGAACACAAAATGGGGAAGTGCAGAGGGGGAAACACACAATGGGGAAGTTCAGAGGGGGAAGTGTAGATGGGGAAACATACAATGGGGAAGTGTAGAGGGGGAAACAGACAATAGGGAAGTGCAGAGAGGAAACACACAATGGGGAAGTGTAGAGGGGGAAACACACAATGGGGAAGTGTAGAGGGGGAAACACACATTGGGGAAGTGTAGAGGGGGAAACACACACAATGGGAAAGTGTCGAGTGAAATACAAAACAGCGGAAGTGAAGAGGGAAAACACACAATGGGGAAGTGTAGAGGGAAGCACACACAATGGTGAAGTATCAAGGGGGAAACACACACAAAGGGGAAGTGTCGAGGGAACGACAAAACGAGGGAAGTGAAGATAGGAAGCACACAATGGGGAAGTGTAGAGGGAGAAACACACACAATGGGGAAGTGTAGAGGGGGAAACACACAATGGGAAAGTGTCAATGGGGAAACACACACAATGGGGATGTGTCGAGGGTGAACACACAATGGGGAAGTGTAGAGGGGGAAACAGACAATAGGGAAGTGTAGAGGGAAGCACACATAATGGGGAAGTATCAAGGGGGAAACACACACAAAGGGGAAGTGTCGAGGGAAATACAAAACGAGGGAAGTGAAGATAGGAAGCACACAATGGGGAAGTGTAGAGGGGGAAACACACAATGGGGAAGTGTAGAGGGGGAAACACACAATGGGAAAGTGTCAAGGGGGAAACACACACAATGGGGATGTGTGGAGGGTGAACACACAATGGGGAAGTGTAGAGGGGGAAACACACAATGGGGAAGTGAAGAGGGAAACACACAATGGGGAAGTGTAGAGGGGGAAACACACAATGGGCAAGTGTCAAGGGGGGAAACACACACAATGGGGAAGTGTCGAGGGATATACAAAACTGGGGAAGTGTAGAGTGGAAAACACACAATGGGAAAGTGAAGAGTGAAACACACAATGGGGAAGTGTAGAGGGGAAAACACACACAATGGGGAAGTGCAGAGGAAGAAACACACAATGTGGAAGTGTCGAGGGGGAAACACATAATGGGGAAGTGTAGAGGGGGAAACACAGAATGGCGAACTGTAGATGGGGAAACGTGCACAATGGGGAAGTGCAGAGGGGGAAACACACAATGGGGAAGTGCAGTGGTGGAAACACACAATGGGGAAGTGTGGAGGGGAAACACACAATGGGGAAGTGTAGAGCGGGAAACACACAATGGGGAAGTTTAGAGGGGGAAACACACAATGGGGAAATGTCGAAGGATAAACATACAATCGGGAAGTGTAGATGGGGAAACACACAATGGGGAAGTGTAGAGGGGAAAACACATAATGGGGAAGTTTAGAGGGAGAAACACACAATAGGGAAGTGTAGAGGGGGAAACACACACATTGGGGAAGTATAGAGGGGGAAACACACACAATGGGGAAGTGAAGAGGGAAACACACAATGGGGAAGTGTAGAGGGGGAAGCACACGCAATGGGGAAGTGTAGAGGGAGAAACACACAATGGGGAAGTGTAGAGAGGGAAACACACAATGGGGAAGTGTAGAGGTAGAAACACACAATGGGGAAGTGTAGAGTGGGAAACACACAATGGGGAAGTGTAGAGGTAGAAACACACAATGGCGAAGTGTAGAGTGGGAAACACATCATGGGGAAGTTTAGAGGGGGAAACACACAATGGGGAAGTGTAGAGGGGGAAACACACAATGGGGAAGTGTAGAGAGGGAAACACACAATGGGGAAGTGTAGAGGTAGAAACACACAATGGGGAAGTGTAGAGTGGGAAACACATCATGGGGAAGTTTAGAGGGGGAAACACACAATGGGGAAGTGTAGAGGGGTAAACATACAATGGGGAAGTGTACCGAGAAACACACAAAATGGCAATGTGTAGATGGGGAAACAAACACAATGGTGAAGTGTCAAGGGGGAGACACACACAAAGGGGAAGTGTCGATGGAAATACAAAATTGGGGAAGTGAAGAGGGGAAACACACAATGGGCACATGTAGATGGGGAAACACACACAATGGGGAATTGTAGATGGGGAAACATGCACAATGGGAACGTGCAGAGGGGGAAACACACAATGGGGAAGTGTAGAGGAGGAAACACACAATGGGGAAGTGTAGAGGGGGAAACACACAATGGGGAAGTGTACCGAGAAACACACAAAATAGCAAAGTGCAGATGGGGAAACAAACACTATGGTGAAGTGTCAAAGGAGAAACACACACAAAGGGGAATTGTAGATGGGGAAACGTGCACAATGGGGAAGTGTAGAGGGGGAAACACACACAATGGGGAAGTGTAGAGGCGGAAACACACAAAGGGGATGTGTCGAGGGGGAAACACACAATGGGGAATTGTAGATGGGGAAACGCACACAATGGGGAAGTGCAGAGGGGGAAATGCACATTTGAGAAGCATAGACTGGGAAACACGCTCAATGGGAAGTGTAGAGGGAAACACACAAACTGGGGAAGTGTAGAGGGAAAGACACACAATGGGGAAGTGTAGAGGGGGAAGCACACACAATGCGGAAGTGTAGAGGGGGAAACACGCACAATGGGGAAGTGTGGAGGGAAACACACAAACTGCGGAAGTGTCGAGGGAAACACACACAGTGGGGAAGTGTATAGGGGAAACACACAAAATGGTGATGCGCATCGGGGGAAACACACAAAATGGGGAAGTGTAGCGGGGGAAACATACAATTGGGAAGTGTAGAGGGGGGAACACACAATAGGGAAGTATAGAGGGGGAAACACACAATGGGGAAGTGTAGAGGGGGAAACACACAATGGGGAAGTGTAGAGGGGGAAACACACAATGGGGAAGTGCAGAGGGGGAAACACACAATGGGGAAGTGCAGAGGGGGAAGTGTAGAGGGGAAACACACAATGGGGAAGTGCAGAGGGGGAAACACACAATCGGGAAGTGTAGAGGGGGAAACACACAATGGGGAAGTGTACCGAGAAACACACAAAGTGGCAAAGTGTAGAGGGGGAAACACACACAATGGGGAAGTGTCGAGCGAAATACAAAACAGCGGAAGTGAAGAGGAAAAACACACAATGGGGAAGTGAAGAGGGAAGCACACACAATGGTGAAGTATCAAGGGGGAAACACAAACAAAGGGGAAGTGTCGAGAGGGAAACACACAATGGGGACGTGTCGAGGGTGAACACAAAATGGGGAAGTGCAGAGGGGGAAACACACAATGGGGAAGTTCAGAGGGGGAAGTGTAGGTGGGGAAACACACAATGGGGAAGTGTAGAGGGGGAAACACACAATAGGGAAGTATAGAGGGGGAAACACACAATGGGGAAGTGTAGAGGGGGAAACAGACAATAGGGAAGTGCAGAGAGGAAACACACAATGGGGAAGTGTAGAGGGGGAAACACACAATGGGGAAGTGTAGAGGGGGAAACACACAATCGGGAAGTGTAGAGGGGGAAACACACACAATGGGGAAGTGTCGAGTGAAATACAAAACAGCGGAAGTGAAGAGGAAAAACACACAATGGGGAAGTGTAGAGGGAAGCACACACAATGGTGAAGTATCAAGGGGGAAACACAAACAAAGGGGAAGTGTCGAAGTGGAAACACACAATGGGGAAGTGTAGAGTGGAAAACACACAATGGGGAAGTGAAGAGGGAAACTCACAATGGGAAAGTGTAGAGGGGAAAACACACACAATGGGGAAGTACAGAGGAAGAAACACACAATGGGGAAGTGTAGAGTGGGAAACACACAATGGGGAAGTGTAGAGAGGGAAACACACAATGGGGAAGTGTAGAGGGGGAAACACACAATGGGGAAGTACAGAGGAAGAAACACACAATGGGGAAGTGTAGAGTGGGAAACACACAATGGGGAAGTGTAGAGAGGGAAACACACAATGGGGAAGTGTAGAGGAGGAAACACACAATGGGGAAGTGTCAAGGGGGAAACACACAATGGGGACGTGTAGAGGGGGAAACACACAATGGGGAAGTGAAGAATGGAAGCACACAACGGGCAAGTGTAGAGGGGGAAACACACACAATGGGGAAGTGTAGAGGGGAAACGCACACAATGGGGAAGTGTAGAGGGGGAAACACACAATGGGGAAGTGAAGAGTGGAAGCACACAACGGGGAAGTGTAGAGGGGGAAACATACACAATGGGGAAGTGTAGAGGGGAAACACACACAATGGGGAAGTGTAGAGGGGAAACGCACAATGGGGAAGTGTAGAGGGGGATACAGACAATAGGGAAGTGCAGAGAGGAAACACACAATGGGGAAGTGTAGAGGGGGAAACACACAATGGGGAAGTGTAGAGGGAAGCACACACAATGGGGAAGTATCAAGGGGGAAACACACACAAAGGGGAAGTGTCGAGGGAAATACAAAACGAGGGAAGTGAAGATACGAAGCACACAATGGGGAAGTGTAGAGGGGGAAACACACAATGGGGAAGTGTCAAGGGGGAAACACACACAATGGGGAAGTGTAGAGGGGGAAACACACAATGGGGAAGTTCAGAGGGGGAAGTGTAGATGGGGAAACACACAATGGGGAAGTGTAGAGGGGGAAACACACAATAGGGAAGTATAGAGGGGGAAACACACAATGGGGAAGTGTAGAGGGGGAAACAGACAATAGGGAAGTGCAGAGAGGAAACACACAATGGGGAAGTGTAGAGGGGGAAACACACAATGGGGAAGTGTAGAGGGGGAAACACACAATCGGGAAGTGTAGAGGGGGAAACACACACAATGGGGAAGTGTCGAGTGAAATACAAAACAGCAGAAGTGAAGAGGGAAAACACACAATGGGGAAGTGTAGAGGGAAGCACACACAATGGTGAAGTATCAAGGGGGAACCACAAACAAAGGGGAAGTGTCGAGGGGGAAACACACACAAAGGGGAAGTGTCGAGGGAAATACAAAACGAGGGAAGTGAAGATATGAAGCACACAATGGGGAAGTGTAGAGGGGGAAACACACAATGGGGAAGTGTCAAGGGGGAAACACACACAATGGGGAATTGTAGAGGGGGAAACACACAATGGGGAAGTGTAGAGTGGAAAACACACAATGGGGAAGTGAAGAGGGAAACACACAATGGGAAAGTGTAGAGGGGAAAACACACACAATGGGGAAGTACAGAGGAAGAAACACACAATGGGGAAGTGTAGAGTGGGAAACACACAATGGGGAAGTGTAGAGAGGGAAACACACAATGGGGAAATGTAGAGAGGGAAACACACAATGGGGAAGTGTCAAGGGGGAGACACACAATGGGGAAGTGTAGAGGGGGAAACACACACAATGGAGAAGTGTAGAGTGGAAACGCACACAATGGGGAATTGTAGATGGGGAAATGTGCACAATGGGGAAGCGCAGAGGGGGAAACACACAATGGGGAAGTGTAGAGGGGGAAACACACAATGGGGAAGTGTAGAGGGGGAAACACACAATGGGGAATTGTAGATGGGGAAATGTGCACAATGGGGAAACGTGCACAATGGGGAAGTGCAGAGGGGGAAACACACAATGGGGAAGTGTAGAGGGGGAAACACACAATGGGGAAGTGTAGAGTGGGAAACACACAATAGGGAAGTGTAGAGGGGGAAACAAACAATGGGGAAATGTAGAGGGGTAAACATAAAATCGGGAAGTGTAGATGGGGAAACACATAATGGGTAAGTGTAGAGGGGGAAACACACAATGGGGAAGTGTATCGAGAAACACACAAAATGACAAAGTGTAGATGGGGAAACAAACACAATGGTGAAGTGTCAAGGGGGGAACACACACAAAGGGGATATGTCGAGGGAAATACAAAATTGGGGAAGTTAAAAGGGGAATCACAGAATGGGGAAGTGTCGAGTGGAAAACACACAATGGGGAAGTGAAGTGGGAAACACACAATGGGGAAGTGTAGAGGGGGAAACACACACAATGGGAAAGTGTAGAGAGTGAAACACACAATGGGGAAGTGTAGAGGACAAAACACACAATGGGGAAGTGTAGAGGGGGAAACACACAATGGGGAAGTGTAGAGGGGGAAACACACAATGGGGAAGTGTAGAGGGGGAAACACACAATGGGGAAGTGAACAGAGAAACACACAAAATGGAAACGTGTAGATGGGGACAGACACACAATGGGGAAGTGCAGAGGGGGAAATGCACATTGGAGATGCGCAGACTGGGAAACACGCTCAATGTGAAGTGTAGAGGGAAACAAACAAACTGGGTAAGTGTAGAGGGAAAGACACACAATGGGGAAGTGTAGAGGGGGAAACACACAATGGGGAAGTGCAGAGGGGGAAACACACAATGGGGAAATGTAGAGGGGGAAACACACAATGGGAAGTGTAGAGTGGAAAACACACAATGGGGAAATGTAGAGGGAGAAACGCACAATGGGAAGTGTAGAGTGGAAAACACACAATGGGGAAGTGTAGAGGGGGAAACACACAATGGGGAAGTGCAGAGGGGGAAACACACAATGGGGAAGTGCAGAGTGGGAAACACACAATCGGGAAGTGTAGAGGGGAAACACACAATGGGGAAGTGTAGAGGGGGAAACACACAATGGGGAAGTGTAGAGGGGGAAACACACAATGGGGAAGTGCAGAGGGGGAACACACATTGGGGAAGTGTACCGGGAAACACACAAAATAGCACAGTGTAGATGGGGAAACAAACACAATGGTGAAGTGTCAAGGGGGAAACACACACAATCGGGAAGTGTCGAGGGAAATACTAAACTAGGGATGTGAAGAGGGGAATCACACAATGGAGAAGTGTAGAGGGGGAAAAACACAATGGGGACGTGTAGATGGGGAAATACACACAATGGGGAAGTGAAGAGGGAAACACACAATGGGGAAGTGTAGAGGGAGAAACACACAATGGGGAAGTGTAGAGGGGGAAACACACAATGGGGAAGTGTAGAGAGGGAAACACACAATGGGGAAATGTAGAGGGGGAGACACACACAATGGGGAAGTGAAGAGGGAAATACACAATGGGGAAGTGTAGAGGGAGAAACACACAATGGGGAAGTGTAGAGGGGGAAACACACAATGGGAAAGTGTGGCGAGGGAAACACACAATGGGGAAGTGTAGAGGGGGAAACACACAATGGGGAAGTGTATCGAGGGAAACACACAATGGGGAAGTGTAGAGGGGGAAACGCACAATGGGGAAGTGTCGAGGGGAAAATACACACAATGGGGAAGTGAAGATGGGGAAACACACAATGGGGAAGTGTAGAGGATGAAACACACACACAATGGGGAAGTGTAGAGGGAAACACACACAATGGGTAAGTGTAGAGGGGGAAACGCACAATAGGGAAGTGTAGTGGGGGAAACACACAATGGGGAAGTGTAGATGGGGAAACAAATACAATGGTGAAGTGTCAAGGGGGAAACACACACAATGGGGAAGTGTCGAGGGAAATACAAAACTGGGGAAGTGAAGAGGGGAAACACAAAATGGGGAAGTGTAGAGGGAGAAACACACACAATAGGGAAATGTCGAGGGAAATACAAAGCTGGGGAAGTGAAGAGGGGAAACACACAATGGGGAAGTGTAGAGGGAGAAACACACACAATAGGGAAATGTAGAGCGAGAAACACACAATGGGGAAGTGTAGAGAGGGAAACACACACAATAGGGAAATGTAGAGCGAGAAACACACAATGGGGAAGTGTAGAGAGGGAAACACACAATGGGGCAGTGTAGAGTGAGAAACACACAATGGGGAAGTGTCAAGGGGGAAACACACACAAAGGGGAAGTGTCAAGGGAAATACAAAATTGGGGAAGTGAAGAGGGGAAACACAGAATGGGGAAGTGTAGAGTGGAAAACACAAAATGGGGAAGTGAAGAGGGAAACACACAATGGGGAAGTGTAGAGGGGAAAACACACGCAATGGGGAAGTGTAGAGGGCGAAACACACAATGGGGAAGTGTAGAGGGCGAAACACACAATGGGGAAGTATAGAGCGGGAAACACACAATGGGGAAGTGTAGAGGAGGAAACACACAATGGGGAAGTGCAGAGGGGGAAACACACAATGGGGAAGTGTAGAGGGTGAAACACACAATGGGAAAGTGCAGAGGAGGAAACACACAATGGGGAAGTGTCGAGGGGGAAACACACAATGGGGAAGTCTACCGAGAAACACACAGAATAGCACAGTGTAGATGGGGAAACAAACACAATGGTGAAGTGTCAAGGGGGAAACACACACAATGGGGAAGTGTCGAGGGAGATACTAAACTAGGGATGTGAAGAGGGGAAGCACACAATGGGGAAGTGTAGAGTGGGAAACACACAATGGGGACGTGTAGATGGGGAAACACACACAATGGGGAATTGTAGATGGGGAAATACACACAATGGGGAAGTGAAGAGTTAAACACACAATGTCGAAGTGTAGAGGGGGAAACACACACAATGGGGAAGTGTCGAGGGAAATACAAAACTGGGAAGTGAAGAGGGGAAACACACAATGGGGAAGTGTAGAGAGGGAAACACACAATGGGGAAGTGTAGAGGGTGAAACACACAATGGGGAAGTGTAGAGGTGGAAACACACAATGGGGAAGTGTAGAGGGGGAAACACACAATGGGGAAATGCAGAGGGGGAAACACTCAATCGGGAAGTGTACAGGGGGAAACACACACTGGGGAAGTGTACCGAGAAACACACAAAATGGCAAAGTGTAGATGGGGAAACAAACATAATGGTGAAGTGTCAAGGGGGAAACACACACAGGGGAAGTGTCGATAGAAATATAAAACTGGGGAAGTGAAGAGGGGAAACACACAATGGGGAAGTGTAGAGGGAGAAACACACAATGGGGAAGTGTATCGAGGGAAACACACAATGGGGAAGTGTAGAGGGGGAAACACACAATGGGGAAGTGTCGAGGGGAAAATACACACAATGGGGAAGTGAGGATGGGGAAACACACAATGGGGAAGTGTAGAGGATGAAACACACACACAATGGGGAAGTGTAGAGGGAAACACACACAATGGGTAAGTGTAGAGGGGGAAACACACAATAGGGAAGTGTAGTGGGGGAAACACACAATGGGGAAGTGTAGATGGGGAAACAAATACAATGGTGAAGTGTCAAGGGGGAAACACACACAATGGGGAAGTGTCGAGGGAAATACAAAACTGGGGAAGTGAAGAGGGGAAACACAAAATGGGGAAGTGTAGAGGGAGAAACACACACAATAGGGAAATGTCGAGGGAAATACAAAGCTGGGGAAGTGAAGAGGGGAAACACACAATGGGGAAGTGTAGAGGGAGAAACACACACAATAGCGAAATGTAGAGCGAGAAACACTCAATGGGGAAGTGTAGAGAGGGAAACACACACAATAGGGAAATGTAGAGCGAGAAACACACAATGGGGAAGTGTAGAGAGGGAAACACACAATGGGGCAGTATAGAGGGGGAAACACACAATGGGGAAGTGTCAAGGGGGAAACACACACAAAGGGGAAGTGTCAAGGGAAATACAAAACTAGGGAAGTGAAGAGGGGAAGCACACAATGGGGAAGTGTAGAGGGGGAAACACACACAATGGGGAAGTGTAGAGGGGGAAACGCACACAATGGGGTGCAGAGGGAGAAACACACAATGGGGAAGTGTAGAGGGGGAAACAGACAATGGGGAAGTGTAGAGTGGGAAACACACAATGGGGAAGTGTTGAGGGGGAAACACACAATGGAGAAATGTGGAGGGGTAAACATACAATGGGGAAGTGTAGATGGGGAAACACACAATGAGGAAGTGAAGAGGGGGAAACACACAATGGGGAAGTGTCAAAGGGAAACACACACAAAGCGGAAGTGTTGAGGGAAATACAAAACTAGGGAAGTGAAGAGGGGAAGCACACAATGGGGAAGTGTCGAGGGCGAAACACACACAATGGGGAAGTGTCAAGGGGGAAACATAAACAAAGGGGAAGTGTCGAGGGAAATACAAAATTGGGGAAGTGAAGAGGGGAAACACAGAATGGGGAAGTGAAGAGTGGAAAACACACAATGGGGAAGTGAAGAGGGAAACACACAATGGGGAAGTGTAGAGGGGGAAACACACACAATGGGGAAGTGTAGAGGCGGAAACACACAATGGGGAAGTGTAGAGGGCGAAACACACAATGTGGAAGTATAGAGGGGGAAACACACAATTGGGTAGTGCAGAGGGGGAAAGACACAATAGGGAAGTATAGAGGGGGAAACAAACAATGGGGAAGTGCAGAGGGGGAAACAGACAATGGGGAAGTGCATAGGGGGGAAGTGTAGAGGAGGAAACACACAATGGGGAAGTGTAGAGGGAAATACAAAACTGGGAAGTGAAGAGGGGAAACACACAATGGGGAAGTGCAGAGAGGGAAACACACAATGGGAAAGTGTAGAGAGTGAAACACACAATGGGGAAATGTAGAGGGGAAAACACACAATGGGGAAGTGTCGAGGGTGAAAACACACAATGGGGAAGTGTAGAGGGGGAAACACACAATGGGGAAATGTAGAGGGGTAAACATACAATAGGGAAGTGTCGATGGGGAAACACACAATGAGGAAGTGAAGAGGGAAACACACAATGGGGAAGTGTAGAGGGGAAAACACACACAATGGGGAAGTGCAGAGGGAGAAACACACAATGGGTAAGTGTAGAGGGGGTAACACACAATGGGGAAGTGTAGAGGGGGAAACACACAATGGGGAAGTGTACAGAGAAACACACAAAATGGCAAAGTGTAGATGGGGAAACAAACACAATGGTGAAGTGTCAAGGGGGAAACACACACAATGGGGAAGTGTCGAGGGAAATACAAAACTGGGAAGTGAAGAGGGGAAACACACAATGGGGAAATGTAGAGAGGGAAACACACAATGGGAAAGTGTAGAGAGTGAAACACACAATGGGGAAATGTAGAGGGGGAAACACACAATGGGAAAGTGTAGAGGGTGAAACACACAATGGGGAAGTGTAGAGGGTGAAACACACAATGGGGAAGTGTAGAGGAGGAAACACACAATGGGGAAGTGCAGAGGGGGAAACACACAATGGGGAAGTGTAGAGGGTGAAACATACAATGGGGAAGTGTAGAGGAGGAAACACACAATGGGGAAGTGTAGAGGGTGAAACACACAATGGGGAAGTGTAGAGGGTGAAACACACAATGGGGAAGTGTAGAGGTGGAAACACACAATGGGGAAGTGTAGAGGGGGAAACACACAATGGGGAAATGCAGAGGGGGAAACACTCAATCGGGAAGTGTACAGGGGGAAACACACACTGGGGAAGTGTACCGAGAAACACACAAAATGGCAAAGTGTAGATGGGGAAACAAACATAATGGTGAAGTGTCAAGGGGGAAACACACACACAGGGGAAGTGTCGATAGAAATATAAAACTGGGGAAGTGAAGAGGGGAAACACACAATGGGGAAGTGTAGAGGGAGAAACACACAATGGGGAAATGTAGAGGGGGAAACACACAATGGGAAGTGTAGAGTGGAAAACACACAATGGGGAAATGTAGAGGGAGAAACGCACAATGGGAAGTGTAGAGTGGAAAACACACAATGGGGAAGTGTAGAGGGGGAAACACACAATGGGGAAGTTTAGAGGGAGAAACCCACACAATGGGGAAGTGTAGAGGGAGAAACACATAATGGGGAAGTGTAGATGGGGAAACACACAATGGGGAAGTGTAGATGGGGAAACAAATACAATGGTGAAGTGTCAAGGGGGAAACACACACAATGGGGAAGTGTCGAGGGAAATACAAAACTGGGGAAGAGAAGAGGGGAAACACAAAATCGGGAAGTGTAGAGGGAGAAACACACACAATAGGGAAATGTCGAGGGCAATACAAAGCTGGGGAAGTGAAGAGGGGAAACACACAATGGGGAAGTGTAGAGGGAGAAACACACACAATAGTGAAATGTAGAGCGAGAAACACACAATGGGGAAGTGTAGAGAGGGAAACACACAGTGGGGAAGTGTAGAGGGGAAACACACAATGGGGAAGTGTCAAGGGGGAAACACACACAAAGTGGAAGTGTCGAGGGAAATACAAAACTAGGGAAGTGAAGAGGGGAAGCACACAATGGGGAAGTGTAGAGGGGGAAACACACACAATGGGGAAGCGTAGAGGGGGAAACGCACACAATGGGGTGCAGAGGGGGAAAACACAATGGGGAAGTGTAGAGGGGGAAACACACAATGGGGAAGAGTAGAGTGGGAAACACACAATGGGGAAGTGTAGAGGGGGAAACACACAATGGAGAAATGTAGAGGGGTAAACATACAATAGGGAAGTGTAGATGGGGAAACACACAATGAGGAAGTGAAGAGGGGAAAACACACAATGGGGAAGTGTCAAGAGGGAAACACACACAAAGGGGAAGTGTTGAGGGAAATACAAAACTAGGGAAGTGAAGAGGGGAAACACACAATGGGGAAATGTAGAGGGGGAAACACACAATGGGGAAGTGTAGATTGTGAAACACACAAGGGGGAAGTGTAGAGGAGGAAACACACAATGGGGAAGTGCAGAGGGGGAAACACACAATGGGGAAGTGTAGAGGGTGAAACACACAATGGGGAAGTGTAGAGGAGGAAACACACAATGGGGAAGTGTAGAGGGTGAAACACACAATGGGGAAGTGTAGAGGAGGAAACACACAATGGGGAAGTGCAGAGGGGGAAACACACAATGGGGAAGTGTAGAGGGTGAAACACACAATGGGGAAGTGTAGAGGAGGAAACATACAATGGGGAAGTGTCGAGGGGGAAACACACAATGGGGAAGTCTACCGAGAAACACACAAAATAGCACAGTGTAGATGGGGAAACAAACACAATGGTGAAGTGTCAAGGGGGAAACACACACAATGGGGAAGTGTCGAGGGAAATACTAAACTAGGGATGTGAAGAGGGGAAGCACACAATGGGGAAGTGTAGAGGGGGAAACACACAATGGGGACGTGTAGATGGGGAAACACACACAATGGGGAATTGTAGATGGGGAAATACACACAATGGGGAAGTGAAAACGGAAACACACAATGTCGAAGTGTAGAGGGGGAAACACACAATGGGGAAGTGTCGAGGTGGAAACACACAATGGGGAAGTGTAGAGGGTGAAACACACAATGGGGAAGTGTAGAGGTGGAAACACACAATGGGGAAGTGTAGAGGGGGAAACACACAATGGGGAAATGCAGAGGGGGAAACACTCAATTGGGAAGTGTACAGGGGGAAACACACACTGGGGAAGTGTACCGAGAAACACACAAAATGGCAAAGTGTCGATGGGGAAACAAACATAATGGTGAAGTGTCAAGGGGGAAACACACACACAGGGGAAGTGTCGATAGAAATATAAAACTGGGGAAGTGAAGAGGGGAAACACACAATGGGGAAGTGTAGAGGGAGAAACACACAATGGGGAAATGTAGAGGGGGAAACACACAATGGGAAGTGTAGAGTGGAAAACACACAATGGGGAAGTGTAGAGGGGGAAACACACAATGGGGAAGTGCAGAGGGGGAAACACACAATGGGGAAGTTTAGAGGGAGAAACCCACACAATGGGGAAGTGTAGAGGGAGAAACACACAATGGGGAAGTGTAGAGGGGGAAACACACAATGGGAAAGTGTAGAGGGTGAAACACACAATGGGGAAGTGTAGAGGGTGAAACACACAATGGGGAAGTGTAGAGGAGGAAACACACAATGGGGAAGTGCAGAGGGGGAAACACACAATGGGGAAGTGTAGAGGGTGAAACATACAATGGGGAAGTGTAGAGGAGGAAACACACAATGGGGAAGTGTAGAGGGTGAAACACACAATGGGGAAGTGTAGAGGGTGAAACACACAATGGGGAAGTGTAGAGGTGGAAACACACAATGGGGAAGTGTAGAGGGGGAAACACACAATGGGGAAATGCAGAGGGGGAAACACTCAATCGGGAAGTGTACAGGGGGAAACACACACTGGGGAAGTGTACCGAGAAACACACAAAATGGCAAAGTGTAGATGGGGAAACAAACATAATGGTGAAGTGTCAAGGGGGAAACACACACACAGGGGAAGTGTCGATAGAAATATAAAACTGGGGAAGTGAAGAGGGGAAACACACAATGGGGAAGTGTAGAGGGAGAAACACACAATGGGGAAATGTAGAGGGGGAAACACACAATGGGAAGTGTAGAGTGGAAAACACACAATGGGGAAATGTAGAGGGAGAAACGCACAATGGGAAGTGTAGAGTGGAAAACACACAATGGGGAAGTGTAGAGGGGGAAACACACAATGGGGAAGTGCAGAGGGGGAAACACACAATGGGGAAGTTTAGAGGGAGAAACCCACACAATGGGGAAGTGTAGAGGGAGAAACACATAATGGGGAAGTGTAGATGGGGAAACAAATACAATGGTGAAGTGTCAAGGGGGAAACACACACAATGGGGAAGTGTCGAGGGAAATACAAAACTGGGGAAGAGAAGAGGGGAAACACAAAATCGGGAAGTGTAGAGGGAGAAACACACACAATAGGGAAATGTCGAGGGCAATACAAAGCTGGGGAAGTGAAGAGGGGAAACACACAATGGGGAAGTGTAGAGGGAGAAACACACACAATAGTGAAATGTAGAGCGAGAAACACACAATGGGGAAGTGTAGAGAGGGAAACACACAGTGGGGAAGTGTAGAGGGGAAACACACAATGGGGAAGTGTCAAGGGGGAAACACACACAAAGTGGAAGTGTCGAGGGAAATACAAAACTAGGGAAGTGAAGAGGGGAAGCACACAATGGGGAAGTGTAGAGGGGGAAACACACACAATGGGGAAGCGTAGAGGGGGAAACGCACACAATGGGGTGCAGAGGGGGAAAACACAATGGGGAAGTGTAGAGGGGGAAACACACAATGGGGAAGAGTAGAGTGGGAAACACACAATGGGGAAGTGTAGAGGGGGAAACACACAATGGAGAAATGTAGAGGGGTAAACATACAATAGGGAAGTGTAGATGGGGAAACACACAATGAGGAAGTGAAGAGGGGAAAACACACAATGGGGAAGTGTCAAGAGGGAAACACACACAAAGGGGAAGTGTTGAGGGAAATACAAAACTAGGGAAGTGAAGAGGGGAAACACACAATGGGGAAATGTAGAGGGGGAAACACACAATGGGGAAGTGTAGATGGTGAAACACACAATGGGGAAGTGTAGAGGAGGAAACACACAATGGGGAAGTGTAGAGGGGGAAACACACAATGGGGAAGTGCAGAGGGGGAAACACACAATGGGGAAGTGTAGAGGGTGAAACACACAATGGGGAAGTGTAGAGGAGGAAACATACAATGGGGAAGTGTCGAGGGGGAAACACACAATGGGGAAGTCTACCGAGAAACACACAAAATAGCACAGTGTAGATGGGGAAACAAACACAATGGTGAAGTGTCAAGGGGGAAACACACACAATGGGGAAGTGTCGAGGGAAATACTAAACTAGGGATGTGAAGAGGGGAAGCACACAATGGGGAAGTGTAGAGGGGGAAACACACAATGGGGACGTGTAGATGGGGAAACACACACAATGGGGAATTGTAGATGGGGAAATACACACAATGGGGAAGTGAAAACGGAAACACACAATGTCGAAGTGTAGAGGGGGAAACACACAATGGGGAAGTGTCGAGGTGGAAACACACAATGGGGAAGTGTAGAGGGTGAAACACACAATGGGGAAGTGTAGAGGTGGAAACACACAATGGGGAAGTGTAGAGGGGGAAACACACAATGGGGAAATGCAGAGGGGGAAACACTCAATTGGGAAGTGTACAGGGGGAAACACACACTGGGGAAGTGTAGAGGGGGAAACACACAATCGGGAAGTGTAGAGGGGGAAACACACAATGGGGAAGTGCAGAGGGGGAAACACACAATGGGGAAGTGCACAGAGAAACAAACAAAATGGCAAAATGTAGATCGGGAAGCAAACACAATGGTGAAGTGTCAAGGGGGAAACACACACAAAGAGGAAGTGTCGAGGGGAAAATACACACAATGGGGAAGTGAAGAGGGCGAAACACACAATGGGGAAGTGTAGAGGGGGAAACACACACACAATGGGGAAGTGTAGAGGGAAACACACACAATGGGTAAGTGTAGAGGGGAAAAGACACAATAGGGAAGTGTAGTGGGGGAAACACACAATGGGGAAGTGTAGATGGGGAAACAAATACAATGGTGAAGTGTCAAGCGGGAAACACACACAATGGGGAAGTGTCGAGGGAAATACAAAACTGGGGAAGTGAAGAGGGGAAACACAAAATGGGGAGGTGTAGAGGGAGAAACACACACAATAGGGGAATGTCGAGGGAAATACAAAGCTGGGGAAGTGAAGAGGGGAAACACACAATGGGGAAGTGTAGAGGGAGAAACACACACAATAGGGAAATGTAGAGCGAGAAACACACAATGGGGAAGTGTAGCGAGGGAAACACACAATGGGGAAGTGTAGAGGGGGAAACACACAATGGGGAAGTGTCAAGGGGGAAACACACACAAAGGGGAAGTGTCAAGGGAAATACAAAACTTGGGAAGTGTAGATGGGGAAACGCACACAATGGGGAAGTGTAGATGGGGAAACGCACACAATGGGGTGCAGAGGGGGAAACACACAATGGGGAAGTGTAGAGGGGGAAACACACAATGGGGAAGTGTCGAGGGGGAAACACACAATGGAGAAATGTAGAGGGGTAAACATACAATCGGGAAGTGTAGATGGGGAAACACACAATGAGGAAGTGAAGAGGGGGAAACACACAATGGGGAAGTGTAGAGGACGAAACACACAATGGGGAAGTGTCAAGGGGGAAACATAAACAAAGGGGAAGTGTCGAGGGAAATACAAAATTGGGGAAGTGAAGAGGGGAAACACAGAATGGGGAAGTGTTGAGTGGAAAACACACAATGGGGAAGTGAAGAGGGAAACACACAATGGGGATGTGTAGAGGGGGAAACACACACAATGGGGAAGTGTAGAGGGGGAAACACACAATGGGGAAGTGTAGAGGGCGAAACACACAATGGGGAAGTATAGAGGGGGAAACACACAATTGGGTAGTGCAGAGGGGGAAAGACACAATAGGGAAGTATAGAGGGGGAAACACACAATGGGGAAGTGTAGAGGGGGAAACAGACAATGGGGAAGTGCAGATGGGGAAACAGACAATGGGGAAGTGCATAGGGGGAAGTGTAGAGGAGGAAACACACAATGGGGAAGTGTAGAGGGGGAAGCACACAATGGGGACTTGTGGAGAGAAACACACAAAATGACAATGTGTAGATGGGGAAACAAACACAATGGGGAAGTGTCGAGGGAAATACAAAACTGGGAAGTGAAGAGGGGAAACACACAATGGGGAAGTGTAGAGAGGGAAACACACAATGGGAAAGTGTAGAGAGTGAAACACACAATGGGGAAATGTAGAGGGGGAAACACACAATGGGGAAGTGTCGAGGGGAAAACACACAATGGGGAAATGTAGAGGGGGAAACACACAATTGGGTAGTGCAGAGGGGGAAACACACAATGGGAAAGTGTCGAGGGGTTAACACACACAATGGGGAAGTGCAGAGGGAGAAACACACAATGGGTAAGTGTGGAGGGGGAAACACACAATGGGGAAGTGCAGAGGGGAAACACAATGGGGAAGTATACCGAGAAACACACAAAATAGCACAGTGTAGATGGGGAAAGAAACACAATGGTGAAGTGTCAAGGGGGAAACACACACAATGGAGAAGTGTCGAGGGAAATACTAAACAAGGGATGTGAAGAGGGGAAGCACACAATGGGGAAGTGTAGAGGGGGAAACACACAATGGGGACGTGTAGATGGGGAAACACACACAATGGGGAATTGTAGATGGGGAAATACACGCAATGGGGAAGTGTAGAGGGAGAAACAAACAATGGGGAAGTGTAGAGGGGGAAACAAACAATGGGGAAGTGTAGAGGGGGAAACACACAATTGGGAAGTGTCGAGGGGAAAATACACACAATGGGGAAGTGTCGAATGGAAAATGCACACAATAGGGATGTGTCGAGGGGGAAACACACAATGGGGAAGTGCAGAGGGGAAACACAATGGGGAAGTATACCGAGAAACACACAAAATAGCACAGTGTAGATGGGGAAAGAAACACAATGGTGAAGTGTCAAGGGGGAAACACACACAATGGAGAAGTGTCGAGGGAAATACTAAACAAGGGATGTGAAGAGGGGAAGCACACAATGGGGAAGTGTAGAGGGGGAAACACACAATGGGGACGTGTAGATGGGGAAACACACACAATGGGGAATTGTAGAGGGAGAAACAAACAATGGGGAAGTGTAGAGGGGGAAACAAACAATGGGGAAGTGTAGAGGGGGAAACACACACAATGGGGAAGTGAAGAGGGAAATACACAATGGGGAAGTGTAGAGGGAGAAACACACAATGGGGAAGTGTAGAGAGGGAAACACACAATGGGGAAATGTAGAGGGGGAGACACACACAATGGGGAAGTGTAGAGGGAAACACACACAATGGGTAAGTGTCGAGGGGGAAACACACAATAGGGAAGTGTCGTGGGGGAAACACACAATGGGGAAGTGTAGATGGGGAAACAAATACAATGGTGAAGTGTCAAGGGGGAAACACACACAATGGGGAAGTGTCGAGGGAAATACAAAACTGGGGAAGTGAAGAGGGGAAACACAAAATGGGAAATGTAGAGGGAGAAACACACACAATAGGGAAATGTCGAGGGAAATACAAAGCTGGGGAAGTGAAGAGAGGGAAACACACAATGGGGCAGTGTAGAGGGAGAAACACACAATGGGGAAGTGTCAAGGGGGAAACACACACAAAGGGGAAGTGTCAAGGGAAATACAAAACTAGGGAAGTGAAGAGGGGAAGCACACAATGGGGAAGTGTAGAGGGGGAAACACACACAATGGGGAAGTGTAGAGGGGGAAACGCACACAATGGTGTGCAGAGGGAGAAACACACAATGGGGAAGTGTAGAGGGGGAAACACACAATGGGGAAGTGTAGAGTGGGAAACACACAATGGGGAAGTGTAGAGGGGGAAACACACAATGGAGAAATGTAGAGGGGTAAACATACAATCGGGAAGTGTAGATGGGGAAACACACAATGAGGAAGTGAAGAGGGGGAAACACACAATGGGGAAGTGTCAAAGGGAAACACACACAAAGGGGAAGTGTTGAGGGAAATACAAAACTAGGGAAGTGAAGAGGGGAAGCACACAATGGGGAAGTGTCGAGGGCGAAACACACACAATGGGGAAGTGTCAAGGGGGAAACATAAACAAAGGGGAAGTGTCGAGGGAAATACAAAATTGGGGAAGTGAAGAGGGGAAACACAGAATGGGGAAGTGTAGAGTGGAAAACACACAATGGGGAAGTGAAGAGGGAAACACACAATGGGGAAGTGTAGAGGGGGAAACACACGCAATGGGGAAGTGTAGAGGGCGAAACACACAATGGGGAAGTGTAGAGGGCGAAACACACAATGGGGAAGTATAGAGCGGGAAACACACAATTGGGTAGTGCAGAGGGGGAAAGACACAATAGGGAAGTATAGAGGGGGAAACAAACAATGGGGAAGTGTAGAGGGGGAAACAGACAATGGGGAAGTGCAGAGGGGGAAACAGACAATGGGGAAGTGCATAGGGGGAAGTGTAGAGGAGGAAACACACAATGGGGAAGTGTAGAGGGGGAAACACACAATGGGGACTTGTGCAGAGAAACACACAAAATGACAATGTGTAGATGGGGAAACAAACACAATGGGGAAGTGTCGAGGGAAATACAAAACTGGGAAGTGAAGAGGGGAAACACGCAATGGGGAAGTGTAGAGAGGGAAACACACAATGGGGAAATGTAGAGGGGGAAACACACAATGGGGAAGTGTCGAGGGGAAAACACACAATGGGGAAGTGTAGAGGGGGAAACACACAATGGGGAAATGTAGAGGGGTAAACATACAATAGGGAAGTGTCGATGGGGAAACACACAATGAGGAAGTGAAGAGGGAAACACACAATGGGGAAGTGTAGAGGGGAAAACACACACAATGGGGAAGTGCAGAGGGAGAAACACACAATGGGGAAGTGTACAGAGAAACACACAATGGGGAAGTGTAGAGGGTGAAACACACAATGGGGAAGTGTAGAGAGGGAAACACACAATGGGAAAGTGTAGAGGGTGAAACACACAATGGGGAAGTGTAGAGGAGGAAACACACAATGGGGAAGTGCAGAGGGGGAAACACACAATGGGGAAGTGCAGAGGGGGAAACACACAATGGGGAAGTGTAGAGGAGGAAACACACAATGGGGAAGTGTAGAGGGTGAAACACACAATGGGGAAGTGTAGAGGAGGAAACACACAATGGGGAAGTGCAGAGGGGGAAACACACAATGGAGAAGTGTAGAGGGTGAAACACACAATGGGGAAGTGTAGAGGGGGAAACATACAATGGGGAAGTGTCGAGGGGGAAACACACAATGGGGAAGTGTAGAGGGTGAAACACACAATGGGAAAGTGTAGAGGAGGAAACACACAATGGGGAAGTGTCGAGGGGGAAACACACAATGGGGAAGTCTACCGAGAAACACACAGAATAGCACAGTGTAGATGGGGAAACAAACACAATGGTGAAGTGTCAAGGGGGAAACACACACAATGGGGAAGTGTCGAGGGAGATACTAAACTAGGGATGTGAAGAGGGGAAGCACACAATGGGGAAGTGTAGAGGGGGAAACAGACAATGGGGAAGTGCAGAGGGGGAAACAGACAATGGGGAAGTGCATAGGGGGAAGTGTAGAGGAGGAAACACACAATGGGGAAGTGTAGAGGGGGAAACACACAATGGGGACTTGTGCAGAGAAACACACAAAATGACAATGTGTAGATGGGGAAACACACACAATGGGGAAGTGTCGAGGGAAATACAAAACTGGGAAGTGAAGAGGGGAAACACGCAATGGGGAAGTGTAGAGAGGGAAACACACAATGGGAAAGTGTAGAGAGTGAAACACACAATGGGGAAATGTAGAGGGGGAAACACACAATGGGGAAGTGTCGAGGGGGAAACACACAATGGGGAAATGTAGAGGGGTAAACATACAATAGGGAAGTGTCGATGGGGAAACACACAATGAGGAAGTGAAGAGGGAAACACACAATGGGGAAGTGTAGAGGGGAAAACACACACAATGGGGAAGTGTACAGAGAAACACACAAAATGGCAAAGTGTAGATGGGGAAACAAACACAATGGTGAAGTGTCAAGGGGGAAACACACACAATGGGGAAGTGTCGAGGGAAATACAAAACTGGGAAGTGAAGAGGGGAAACACACAATGGGGAAGTGTAGAGAGGGAAACACACAATGGGAAAGTGTAGAGAGTGAAACACACAATGGGGAAATGTAGAGGGGAAAACACACAATGGGGAAGTGCAGAGGGGGAAACACACAATGGGGAAGTGTAGAGGAGGAAACACACAATGGGGAAGTGTAGAGGGGGAAACACACAATGGGAAAGTGTAGAGGGTGAAACACACAATGGGGAAGTGCAGAGGGGGAAACACACAATGGGGAAGTGTAGAGGGTGAAACACACAATGGGGAAGTGTAGAGGAGGAAACACACAATGGGGAAGTGTAGAGGGTGAAACACACAATGGGGAAGTGTAGAGGAGGAAACACACAATGGGGAAGTGCAGAGGGGGAAACACACAATGGAGAAGTGTAGAGGGTGAAACACACAATGGGAAAGTGTAGAGGAGGAAACACACAATGGGGAAGTGTCGAGGGGGAAACACACAATGGGGAAGTCTACCGAGAAACACACAGAATAGCACAGTGTAGATGGGGAAACAAACACAATGGTGAAGTGTCAAGGGGGAAACACACACAATGGGGAAGTGTCGAGGGAGATACTAAACTAGGGATGTGAAGAGGGGAAGCACACAATGGGGAAGTGTAGAGTGGAAAACACACAATGGGGACGTGTAGATGGGGAAACACACACAATGGGGAATTGTAGATGGGGAAATACACACAATGGGGAAGTGAAGAGTTAAACACACAATGTCGAAGTGTAGAGGGGGAAACACACAATGGTGAAGTGTCAAGGGGGAAACACACACAATGGGGAAGTGTCGAGGGAAATACAAAACTGGGAAGTGAAGAGGGGAAACACACAATGGGGAAGTGTAGAGAGGGAAACACACAATGGGGACGTGTAGATGGGGAAACACACACAATGGGGAATTGTAGATGGGGAAATACAAACAATGGGGAAGTGAAGAGGGAAACACACAATGTCGAAGTGTAGAGGGGGAAACACACAATGGGGAAGTGTCGAGGTGGAAACACACAATGGGGAAGTGTAGAGGGTGAAACACACAATGGGAAAGTGTAGAGGTGGAAACACACAATGGGGAAGTGTAGCGGGGGAAACACACAATGGGGAAATGCAGAGGGGGAAACACTCAATCGGGAAGTGTTCAGGGGGAAACACACACTGGGGAAGTGTACCGAGAAACACACAAAATGGCAAAGTGTAGATGGGGAAACAAACATAATGGTGAAGTGTCAAGGGGGAAACACACACAGGGGAAGTGTCGATAGAAATATAAAACTGGGGAAGTGAAGAGGGGAAACACACAATGGGGAAGTGTAGAGGGAGAAACACACAATGGGGAAATGTAGAGGGGGAAACACACAATGGGAAGTGTAGAGTGGAAAACACACAATGGGGAAATGTAGAGGGAGAAACGCACAATGGGAAGTGTAGAGTGGAAAACACACAATGGGGAAGTGTAGAGGGGGAAACACACAATGGGGAAGTGTAGAGGGGGAAACACACAATGGGGAAGTTTAGAGGGAGAAACACACACAATGGGGAAGTGTACCGGGAAACACACAAAATAGCACAGTGTAGATGGGGAAACAAACACAATGGTGAAGTGTCAAGGGGGAAACACACACAATGGGGAAGTGTCGAGGGAAATACTGAACTAGGGATGTGAAGAGGGGAATCACACAATGGAGAAGTGTAGAGGGGGAAAAACACAATGGGGACGTGTAGATGGGGAAACACACACAATGGGGAATTGTAGATGGGGAAATACACACAATGGGGAAGTGAAGAGGGAAACACACAATGGGGAAGTGTAGAGGGAGAAACACACAATGGGGAAGTGTCGAGGGGGAAACACACAATGGGGAAGTGTAGAGAGGGAAACACACAATGGGGAAATGTAGAGGGGGAGACACACACAATGGGGAAGTGAAGAGGGAAATACACAATGGGTAAGTGCAGAGGGAGAAACACACAATGGGGAACTGTAGAGGGGGAAACACACAATTGGGAAGTGTAGAGGGGGAAACACACAATGGGAAAGTGTAGCGAGGGAAACACACAATGGGGAAGTGTAGAGGGGGAAACACACAATGGGGAAGTGTATCGAGGGAAACACACAATGGGGAAGTGTAGAGGGGGAATCACACAATGGGGAAGTGTCGAGGGGAAAATACACACAATGGGGAAGTGAAGATGGGGAAACATACAATGGGGAAGTGTAGAGGATGAAACACACACACAATGGGGAAGTGTAGAGGGAAACACACACAATGGGTAAGTGTAGAGGGGGAAACACACAATAGGGAAGTGTAGTGGGGGAAACACACAATGGGGAAGTGTAGATGGGGAAACAAATACAATGGTGAAGTGTCAAGGGGGAAACACACACAATGGGGAAGTGTCGAGGGAAATACAAAACTGGGGAAGTGAAGAGGGGAAACACAAAATGGGGAAGTGTAGAGGGAGAAACACACACAATAGGGAAATGTCGAGGGAAATACAAAGCTGGGGAAGTGAAGAGGTGAAACACACAATGGGGAAGTGTAGAGGGAGAAACACACAATGGGGAAATGTAGAGGGGGAAACACACAATGGGAAGTGTAGAGTGGAAAACACACAATGGGGAAATGTAGAGGGAGAAACGCACAATGGGAAGTGTAGAGTGGAAAACACACAATGGGGAAGTGTAGAGGGGGAAACACACAATGGGGAAGTGTAGAGGGGGAAACACACAATGGGGAAGTTTAGAGGGAGAAACACACACAATGGGGAAGTGTACCGGGAAACACACAAAATAGCACAGTGTAGATGGGGAAACAAACACAATGGTGAAGTGTCAAGGGGGAAACACACACAATGGGGAAGTGTCGAGGGAAATACTGAACTAGGGATGTGAAGAGGGGAATCACACAATGGAGAAGTGTAGAGGGGGAAAAACACAATGGGGACGTGTAGATGGGGAAACACACACAATGGGGAATTGTAGATGGGGAAATACACACAATGGGGAAGTGAAGAGGGAAACACACAATGGGGAAGTGTAGAGGGAGAAACACACAATGGGGAAGTGTCGAGGGGGAAACACACAATGGGGAAGTGTAGAGAGGGAAACACACAATGGGGAAATGTAGAGGGGGAGACACACACAATGGGGAAGTGAAGAGGGAAATACACAATGGGTAAGTGCAGAGGGAGAAACACACAATGGGGAACTGTAGAGGGGGAAACACACAATTGGGAAGTGTAGAGGGGGAAACACACAATGGGAAAGTGTAGCGAGGGAAACACACAATGGGGAAGTGTAGAGGGGGAAACACACAATGGGGAAGTGTATCGAGGGAAACACACAATGGGGAAGTGTAGAGGGGGAATCACACAATGGGGAAGTGTCGAGGGGAAAATACACACAATGGGGAAGTGAAGATGGGGAAACATACAATGGGGAAGTGTAGAGGATGAAACACACACACAATGGGGAAGTGTAGAGGGAAACACACACAATGGGTAAGTGTAGAGGGGGAAACACACAATAGGGAAGTGTAGTGGGGGAAACACACAATGGGGAAGTGTAGATGGGGAAACAAATACAATGGTGAAGTGTCAAGGGGGAAACACACACAATGGGGAAGTGTCGAGGGAAATACAAAACTGGGGAAGTGAAGAGGGGAAACACAAAATGGGGAAGTGTAGAGGGAGAAACACACACAATAGGGAAATGTCGAGGGAAATACAAAGCTGGGGAAGTGAAGAGGTGAAACACACAATGGGGAAGTGTAGAGGGAGAAACACACAATAGGGAAATGTAGAGCGAGAAACACTCAATGGGGAAGTGTAGAGAGGGAAACACACACAATAGGGAAATGTAGAGCGAGAAACACACAATGGGGAAGTGTAGAGAGGGAAACACACAATGGGAAAGTGTAGAGGGGGAAACACACAATGGGGAAGTGTAGAGGAGGAAACACACAATGGGGAAGTGCAGAGGGGGAAACACACAATGGGGAAGTGTAGAGGGTGAAACACACAATGGGAAAGTGTAGAGGTGGAAACACACAATGGGGAAGTGTAGCGGGGGAAACACACAATGGGGAAATGCAGAGGGGGAAACACTCAATCGGGAAGTGTTCAGAGGGAAACACACACTGGGGAAGTGTACCGAGAAACACACAAAATGGCAAAGTGTAGATGGGGAAACAAACATAATGGTGAAGTGTCAAGGGGGAAACACACACAGGGGAAGTGTCGATAGAAATATAAAACTGGGGAAGTGAAGAGGGGAAACACACAATGGGGAAGTGTAGAGGGAGAAACACACAATGGGGAAATGTAGAGGGGGAAACACACAATGGGAAGTGTAGAGTGGAAAACACACAATGGGGAAATGTAGAGGGAGAAACGCACAATGGGAAGTGTATAGTGGAAAACACACAATGGGGAAGTGTAGAGGGGGAAACACACAATGGGGAAGTGTAGAGGGGGAAACACACAATGGGGAAGTTTAGAGGGAGAAACACACACAATGGGGAAGTGTACCGGGAAACACACAAAATAGCACAGTGTAGATGGGGAAACAAACACAATGGTGAAGTGTCAAGGGGGAAACACACACAATGGGGAAGTGTCGAGGGAAATACTGAACTAGGGATGTGAAGAGGGGAATCACACAATGGAGAAGTGTAGAGGGGGAAAAACACAATGGGGACGTGTAGATGGGGAAACACACACAATGGGGAATTGTAGATGGGGAAATACACACAATGGGGAAGTGAAGAGGGAAACACACAATGGGGAAGTGTAGTGGGGGAAACACACAATGGGGAAGTGTAGATGGGGAAACAAATACAATGGTGAAGTGTCAAGGGGGAAACACACACAATGGGGAAGTGTCGAGGGAAATACAAAACTGGGGAAGTGAAGAGGGGAAACACAAAATGGGGAAGTGTAGAGGGAGAAACACACACAATAGGGAAATGTCGAGGGAAATACAAAGCTGGGGAAGTGAAGAGGTGAAACACACAATGGGGAAGTGTAGAGGGAGAAACACACAATAGGGAAATGTAGAGCGAGAAACACTCAATGGGGAAGTGTAGAGAGGGAAACACACACAATAGGGAAATGTAGAGCGAGAAACACACAATGGGGAAGTGTAGAGAGGGAAACACACAATGGGAAAGTGTAGAGGGGGAAACACACAATGGGGAAGTGTAGAGGAGGAAACACACAATGGGGAAGTGCAGAGGGGGAAACACACAATGGGGAAGTGTAGAGGGTGAAACACACAATGGGAAAGTGTAGAGGTGGAAACACACAATGGGGAAGTGTAGCGGGGGAAACACACAATGGGGAAATGCAGAGGGGGAAACACTCAATCGGGAAGTGTTCAGAGGGAAACACACACTGGGGAAGTGTACCGAGAAACACACAAAATGGCAAAGTGTAGATGGGGAAACAAACATAATGGTGAAGTGTCAAGGGGGAAACACACACAGGGGAAGTGTCGATAGAAATATAAAACTGGGGAAGTGAAGAGGGGAAACACACAATGGGGAAGTGTAGAGGGAGAAACACACAATGGGGAAATGTAGAGGGGGAAACACACAATGGGAAGTGTAGAGTGGAAAACACACAATGGGGAAATGTAGAGGGAGAAACGCACAATGGGAAGTGTATAGTGGAAAACACACAATGGGGAAGTGTAGAGGGGGAAACACACAATGGGGAAGTGTAGAGGGGGAAACACACAATGGGGAAGTTTAGAGGGAGAAACACACACAATGGGGAAGTGTACCGGGAAACACACAAAATAGCACAGTGTAGATGGGGAAACAAACACAATGGTGAAGTGTCAAGGGGGAAACACACACAATGGGGAAGTGTCGAGGGAAATACTGAACTAGGGATGTGAAGAGGGGAATCACACAATGGAGAAGTGTAGAGGGGGAAAAACACAATGGGGACGTGTAGATGGGGAAACACACTCAATGGGGAATTGTAGATGGGGAAATACACACAATGGGGAAGTGAAGAGGGAAACACACAATGGGGAAGTGTAGAGGGAGAAACACACAATGGGGAAGTGTAGAGGGGGAAACACACAATGGGGAAGTGTAGAGAGGGAAACACACAATGGGGAAGTGTAGAGAGGGAAACACACAATGGGGAAATGTAGAGGGGGAAACACACAATGGGGAAGTGTAGAGGGTGAAACACACAATGGGGAAGTGTAGAGGAGGAAACACACAATGGGGAAGTGTAGAGGGTGAAACACACAATGGGGAAGTGTAGAGGAGGAAACACACAATGGGGAAGTGCAGAGGGGGAAACACACAATGGAGAAGTGTAGAGGGTGAAACACACAATGGGAAAGTGTAGAGGAGGAAACACACAATGGGGAAGTGTCGAGGGGGAAACACACAATGGGGAAGTCTACCGAGAAACACACAGAATAGCACAGTGTAGATGGGGAAACAAACACAATGGTGAAGTGTCAAGGGGGAAACACACACAATGGGGAAGTGTCGAGGGAGATACTAAACTAGGGATGTGAAGAGGGGAAGCACACAATGGAGAAGTGTAGAGGGGGAAACACACAATGGGGACGTGTAGATGGGGAAACACACACAATGGGGAAGTGTCGAGGGAAATACAAAACTGGGAAGTGTCGATGGGGAAACACACAATGAGGAAGTGAAGAGGGAAACACACAATGGGGAAGTGTAGAGGGGAAAACACACACAATGGGGAAGTGCAGATAGAGAAACACACAATGGGTAAGTGTAGAGGGGGTAACACACAATGGGGAAGTGTAGAGGGGAAACACACACAATGGGGAAGTGCAGAGGGGGAAACACACAATGGGGAAGTGTACAGAGAAACACACAAAATGGCAAAGTGTAGATGGGGAAACAAACACAATGGTGAAGTGTCAAGGGGGAAACACACACAATGGGGAAGTGTCGAGGGAAATACAAAACTGGGAAGTGAAGAGGGGAAACACACAATGGGGAAGTGTAGAGAGGGAAACACACAATGGGAAAGTGTAGAGAGTGAAACACACAATGGGGAAATGTAGAGGGGGAAACACACAATGGGGAAGTGTAGAGGGTGAAACACACAATGGGGAAGTGTAGAGGAGGAAACACACAATGGGGAAGTGCAGAGGGGGAAACACACAATGGGGAAGTGTAGAGGGTGAAACACACAATGGGGAAGTGTAGAGGAGGAAACACACAATGGGGAAGTGTAGAGGGTGAAACACACAATGGGGAAGTGTAGAGGAGGAAACACACAATGGGGAAGTGCAGAGGGGGAAACACACAATGGGGAAGTGTAGAGGGTGAAACACACAATGGGGAAGTGTAGAGGAGGAAACACACAATGGGGAAGTGTCGAGGGAAATACTAAACTAGGGATGTGAAGAGGGGAAGCACACAATGGGGAAGTGTAGAGGGGGAAACACACAATGGGGACGTGTAGATGGGGAAACACACACAATGGGGAATTGTAGATGGGGAAATACACACAATGGGGAAGTGAAAACGGAAACACACAATGTCGAAGTGTAGAGGGGGAAACACACAATGGGGAAGTGTCGAGGTGGAAACACACAATGGGGAAGTGTAGAGGGTGAAACACACAATGGGGAAGTGTAGAGGTGGAAACACACAATGGGGAAGTGTAGAGGGGGAAACACACAATGGGGAAATACAGAGGGGGAAACACTCAATCGGGAAGTGTACAGGGGGAAACACACACTGGGGAAGTGTACCGAGAAACACACAAAATGGCAAAGTGTAGATGGGGAAACAAACATAATGGTGAAGTGTCAAGGGGGAAACACACACACAGGGGAAGTGTCGATAGAAATATAAAACTGGGGAAGTGAAGAGGGGAAACACACAATGGGGAAGTGTAGAGGGGAAAACACACACAATGGGGAAGTGCAGAGGGAGTAACACACAATGGGGAAGTGCAGAGAGGGAAACACACAATGGGAAAGTGTAGAGAGTGAAACACACAATGGGGAAATGTAGAGGGGGAAACACACAATGGGGAAGTGTAGAGGGTGAAACACACAATGGGGAAGTGTAGAGGAGGAAACACACAATGGGGAAGTGTAGAGGGTGAAACACACAATGGGGAAGTGTAGAGGAGGAAACACACAATGGGGAAGTGCAGAGGGGGAAACACACAATGGGAAAGTGTAGAGGAGGCAACACACAATGGGGAAGTGTAGAGGAGGAAACACACAATGGGGAAGTGCAGAGGGGGAAACAGACAATGGGGAAGTGCATAGGGGGAAGTGTAGAGGAGGAAACACACAATGGGGAAGTGTAGAGGGGGAAACACACAATGGGGAAGTGTACAGAGGAACACACAAAATGGCAAAGTGTAGATGGGGAAACAAACACAATGGTGAAGTGTCAAGGGGGAAACACACACAATGGGGAAGTGTCGAGGGAAATACAAAACTGGGAAGTGAAGAGGGGAAACACACAATGGGGAAGTGCAGAGAGGGAAACACACAATGGGAAAGTGTAGAGAGTGAAACACACAATGGGGAAATGTAGAGGGGGAAACACACAATGGGGAAGTGTAGAGGGGGAAACACACAATGGGGAAATGTAGAGGGGTAAACATACAATAGGGAAGTGTCGATGGGGAAACACACAATGAGGAAGTGAAGAGGGAAACACACAATGGGGAAGTGTAGAGGGGAAAACACACACAATGGGGAAGTGCAGAGGGAGTAACACACAATGGGTAAGTGTAGAGGGGGTAACACACAATGGGGAAGTGTACAGAGAAACACACAAAATGGCAAAGTGTAGATGGGGAAGCAAACACAATGGTGAAGTGTCAAGGGGGAAACACACACAATGGGGAAGTGTCGAGGGAAATACAAAACTGGGAAGTGAAGAGGGGAAACACACAATGGGGAAGTGTAGAGAGGGAAACACACAATGGGAAAGTGTAGAGAGTGAAACACACAATGGGGAAATGTAGAGGGGGAAACACACAATGGGGAAGTGTAGAGGGTGAAACACACAATGGGGAAGTGTAGAGGAGGAAACACACAATGGGGAAGTGTAGAGGGTGAAACACACAATGGGGAAGTGTAGAGAGGGAAACACACACAATAGGGAAATGTAGAGCGAGAAACACACAATGGGGAAATGCAGAGGGGGAAACACTCAATCGGGAAGTGTACAGGGGGAAACACACACTGGGGAAGTGTACCGAGAAACACACAAAATGGCAAAGTGTAGATGGGGAAACAAACATAATGGTGAAGTGTCAAGGGGGAAACACACACAGGGGAAGTGTCGATAGAAATATAAAACTGGGGAAGTGAAGAGGGGAAACACACAATGGGGAAGTGTAGAGGGAGAAACACACAATGGGGAAATGTAGAGGGGAAACACACAATGGGAAGTGTAGAGTGGAAAGCACACAATGGGGAAATGTAGAGGGAGAAACGCACAATGGGAAGTGTAGAGTGGAAAACACACAATGGGGAAGTGTAGAGGGGGAAACACACAATGGGGAAGTGTAGAGGGGAAAACACACAATGGGGAAGTGTAGAGGGGAAACACACAATGGGGAAATGTAGAGGGGTAAACCTACAATAGGGAAGTGTCGATGGGGAAACACACAATGAGGAAGTGAAGAGGGAAACACACAATGGGGTAGTGTAGAGGGGTAAACATACAATAGGGAAGTGTCGATGGGGAAACACACAATGAGGAAGAGAAGAGGGAAACACACAATGGGGAAGTGTAGAGGGGAAAACACACACAATGGGGAAGTGCAGAGGGAGAAACACACAATGGGGAAGTGTAGAGGGGAAACACACAATGGGGAAGTGTACAGAGGAACACACAAAATGGCAAAGTGTAGATGTGGAAACAAACACAATGGTGAAGTGTCAAGGGGGAAACACACACAATGGGGAAGTGTCGAGGGAAATACAAAACTGGGAAGTGAAGAGGGGAAACACACAATGGGGAAGTGTAGAGAGGGAAACACACAATGGGAAAGTGCAGAGAGTGAAACACACAATGGGGAAATGTAGAGGGGGAAACACACAATGGGGAAGTGTAGAGGGTGAAACACACAATGGGGAAGTGTAGAGGAGGAAACACACAATGGGGAAGAGCAGAGGGGGAAACACACAATGGGGAAGTGCAGAGGGGGAAACACACAATGGGGAAGTGTACCGAGAAACACACAAAATAGCACAGTGTAGATGGGGAAACAAACACAATGGTGAAGTGTCAAGGGGGAAACACACACAATGGGGAATTGTAGATGGGGAAATACACACAATGGGGAAGTGTAGAGGGGGAAACAAACAATGGGGAAGTGTAGAGGGGGAAACACACAATGGGGAAGTGTCGAGGGGAAAATACACACAGTGGGGAAGTGTCGAGGGGAAAATGCACACAATGGGCATGTGTCGAGGGGGAAACACACAATGGGGAAGTGTAGAGGGGGAAACACAATGGGGAAGTGTAGAGGGAGAAACACACAATAGGGGAACTCTGGAGGGGGAAACACACAATTGGGAAGTGTAGATGGGGAAACACACAATGGGGAAGTGTAGCGAGGGAAACACACAATGGGGAAGTGTAGAGGGGGAAACACACAATGGGGAAGTGTCGAGGGGAAAATACACACAATGGGGAAGTGAAGAGGGGGAAACACACAATGGGGAAGTGTAGTGGGGGAAACACACAATGGGGAAGTGTAGATAGGGAAACAAATACAATGGTGAAGTGTCAAGGGGGAAACACACACAATGGGGAAGTGTCGAGGGAAATACAAAACTGGGGAAGAGAAGAGGGGAAACACAAAATCGGGAAGTGTAGAGGGAGAAACACACACAATAGGGAAATGTCGAGGGCAATACAAAGCTGGGGAAGTGAAGAGGGGAAACACACAATGGGGAAGTGTAGAGGGAGAAACACACACAATAGGGAAATGTAGAGCGAGAAACACACAATGGGGAAGTGTAGAGAAGGAAACACACAATGGGGAAGTGTAGAGGGGAAACACACAATGGGGAAGTCTCAAGGGGGAAACACACACAAAGGGGAAGTGTCGAGGGAAATACAAAACTAGGGAAGTGAAGAGGGGAAGCACACAATGGGGAAGTGTAGAGGGGGAAACACACACAATGGGGAAGTGTAGAGGGGGAAACGCACACAATGGGGTGCAGAGTGGGAAACACACAATGGGGAAGTGGCGAGGGGGAAACACACAATGGGGAAGTGTAGAGTGGGAAACACACAATGGGGAAGTGTAGAGGGGGAAACACACAATGGAGAAATGTAGAGGGGTAAACATACAATAGGGAAGTGTAGATGGTGAAACACACAATGAGGAAGTGAAGAGGGGGAAACACACAATGGGGAAGTGTCAAGGGGGAAACACACACAAAGGGGAAGTGTTGAGGGAAATACAAAACTAGGGAAGTGAAGAGGGGAAGCACACAATGGGGTAGTGTAGAGGGCGAAACACACACAATGGGGAAGTGTCAAGGGGGAAACATAAACAAAGGGGAAGTGTCGAGGGAAATACAAAATTGGGGAAGTGAAGAGGGGAAACACAGAATGGGGAAATGTAGAGTGGAAAACACACAATGGGGAAGTATAGAGGGGGAAACACACAATGGGGAAGTGCAGAGGGGGAAACACACAATGGGGAAGTGCAGAGGGGGAAGTGTGGAGGGGGAAACACACAATGGGGAAATGTAGAGGGGAAAACATACAATAGGGAAGTATAGAGGGGGAAACACACAATGGGGAAGTGTAGAGGGGGAAACACACACAATAGGGAAATGTAGAGCGAGAAACACACAATGGGGAAGTGTAGAGAGGGAAACACACAATGGGGAAGTGTAGAGGGGAAACACACAATAGGGAAGTCTCAAGGGGGAAACACACACAAAAGGGAAGTGTCGAGGGAAATACAAAACTAGGGAAGTGAAGAGGGGAAGCACACAATGGGGAAGTGTAGAGGGGGAAACACACAATCGGGAAGTGTAGAGTGGGAAACACACACAATGGGGAAGTGTAGAGGGGGAAACACACACAATAGGGAATTGTAGATAGGGAAACGTGCACAATGGGGAAGTGCAGAGGGGGAAACACACATTGGGGAAGTGTAGAGGGGGAAACACACAATCGGGAAGTGTAGAGCGAGAAACACACACAATGGGGAAGTGTACAGAGAAACACACAAAATGGCAAAGTGTAGATGGGGAAGCAAACACAATGGTGAAGTGTCAAGGGGGAAACATACAAAAAGGCGAAGTGTCGAGGGAAATACAAAACTAGGGAAGTGAAGAGGGGAAGCACACAATGGGGAAGTGTAGAGGGAGAAACACACACAATGGGGAAGTGTAGAGGGAGAAAACACACAATGGGGAAGTGCAGAGGAGGATATGTGCATTGGAGAAGCAAAGACTGGGAAACACACTCAATGGGAAGTGTAGAGGGAAACACACAAACTGGGGAAGTGTAGAGGGAAAGACACACAATGGGGAAATGTAGAGGGGGAAGTACACACAATGCGGAAGTGTACAGAGAAACGCACAAAATGGCCAAGTGCAGATGGGGAAACAAACACAATGGTGCAGTGTCAAGGGGGAAACACACACACAGGGGAAGTGATGAGGGAAATACAAAACTAGGGAAGTCAAGAGGGGAAACACACAATGGGGAAGTGTAGAGGGGGAAACACACACAATGAGGAAGTTTACAGGGAGAAACACACACAATGGGGAACTGTAGAGGGGGAAACACACAATGGGGACGTGTACAGAGAAACACACAAAATGACAATGTGTAGATGGGGAAACACATAATGGGGAATTGTAGATGGGGAAACGCGCACAATGGTGAAGTGCAGTGGGGAAAATGCACATTGGATAAGCATAGACTGGGAAACACGCTCAATGGGAAGTGTCGAGGGGGGAACATACAATTGGGAAGTGTAGACGGGGAAACACACAAAATGGGGAAGTGTAGAGGGGGAAACATACAATTGGGAAGTGTAGAGAGGGAAACACACAAACTGGGGATGTGCAGAGGGAAACACACACAGTGGGTAAGTGTAGAGGGTGAAACATACAATTGGGAAGTGTAGAGGGGGAAACACACAATGCGGAAGTGTAGAGGGGGAAACACACAATGGGGAAGTGCAGAGGGGGAAACACACAATGGGGAAGTGTACAGAGAAACACACAAAATGGCAAAGTGTAAATGGAGAAACAAACACAATGGTGAAGTGTCAAGGAGGAAACACACACAATGGGGAAGTGTCGAGGGAAATACAAAATTGGGAAGTGAAGAGGGGAAGCACACAATGGGGAAGTGTAGAGGGAGAAACACACACAATGGGGAAGTGTAGAGGGGGAAAACACACAATGGGGAAGTGTAGACGGGGAAACACACAGAATGGGGAATTGTAGATTGGGAAACGCGCGCAATGGGGAAGTGCAGAGGGGGAAATGCACATTGGAGAAGCAAAGACTGGGAAACACACTCAATGGGAAGTGTAGAGGGAAACACACAAACTGGGGAAGTGTAGAGGGAAAGACACACAATGGAGAAATGTAGAGGGGGAAGCACACACAATGCAGAAGTGTACAGAGAAACACACAAAATGGCCAAGTGTAGATGGGGAAACAAACACAATGGTGAAGAGTCAAGTGGGAAACACACACACAGGGGAAGTGATGAGGGAAATACAAAACTAGGGAAGTCAAGAGGGGAAACACACAATGGGGAAGTGCAGAGGGGAAACACACAATGAGGAAGTTTACAGGGAGAAACACACACAATAGGGAACTGTAGAGGGGGAAACACACACTGGGGACGTGTACAGAGAAACACACAAAATGGCAATGTGTCGATGGGGAAACACACACAATGGCGAAGTGTAGAGGGGAAACACACAATGGGGAAGTGTAGATGGGGAAACGCGCATAATGGGGAAGTGCAGAGGGGAAACACACAATGGGGAATTGTAGATGGGGAAACGCACACAATGGGGAAGTGTAGAGGGGAAACACACAATGTGGAATTGTAGATGGGGAAACGCGCACAATGGGGAAGTGCAGAGGGGGAAATGCACATTGGATAAGCATAGACTGAGAAACACGCTCAATGGGAAGTGTAGAGGGAAACACACAAACTGGGGAAGTGTGGAGGGATAGACACACAATGGGGAAATGTAGAGGGGGAAGCACACACAATGCGGAAGTGCAGAGGGGGAAATGCACATTGGAATGCATAGACTGGGAAACACGCTCAATGGGAACTGTAGAGGGAAACACACAAACTGGGGATGTGCAGAGGGAAACACACACAGTGGGAAAGTGTAGAGGGGGAAACATACAATTGGGAAGTGTAGAGGGGGAAACACACACAATGGAGAAGTGTAGAGGCGGAAACACACACATTGGGGAAGTGTAGATGGGGAAACACACACAATGGGTATTGTAGTTTGGGAAACGTGCGCAATGGGGAAGTGCAGAGGGGGAAAGGCACATTGGAGAAGCAAAGACTGGGAAACACACTCAATGGGAAGTGTAGAGGGAAACACACAAACTGGGGAAGTGCAGAGGGGGAAACACACAATGGGGAAGTTTAGAGGGGGAAGCACACAATGGTGAAGTGTGGAGGGGGAAAACACGCAATGGGGAAGTGTCGCAGTGGAAACACACAATGTGGAAGCGTAGAGGGGGAAAAACACACAATCGGGAAGTATAGGGGAAACACACAATGGGGAAGTGGAGAGGGGGAAACACACACAATGGGGAAGTGCAGAGGGGGAAACACACAATCGGGAAGTGTACCGAGAAACACACAAAATAGCAAAGTGTAGATGGGGAAACAAACACAATGGTGAAGTGTCAAAGGGGAAACACACACCACGGTGAATTGTAGATGGGGAAACGTGCACAATGGGGAAGTGCAGAGGGGGAAACACACAATGGGGAAGTGAACAGAGAAACACACAAAATGGCAATGTGTAGATGGGGAAACACACACAATGGCGAAGTGTAGAGGGGGAACACACAATGGGGAATTGTAGATGGGGAAACGCACACAATGGGGAAGTGTAGAGGGGAAACACACAATGGGGAATTGTAGATGGGGAAACGCGCACAATGGGGAAGTGCAGAGGGGGAAATGCACATTGGATAAGCATAGACTGAGAAACACGCTCAATGGGAAGTGTAGAGGGAAACACACAAACTGAGGAAGTGTGGAAGGATAGACACACAATGGGGAAATGTAGAGGGGGAAGCACACACAATGCGGAAGTGTAGAGGGGGAAAGACACACAAAGGGGAAGTGTGGAGGAAAACACACAAACTGGGGAAGTGTCGAGGGGGAACACACACAAATGGAGAAATGTAGAGGGGGAAACACACAATGGGGAAGCGTAGAGGGAGAAACACACACAATGGAGAAGTGTAGAGGGGGAAACACACACATTGGGGAGGTATAGAGGGGGAAGCACACACAATGGGGAAGTGAAGAGGGAAACACACACAATGGAGAAGTGTAGAGGTGGAAACACACACATTGGGGAAGTATAGAGGGGGAAACACACACAATGGGGAAGTGAGGAGGGAAACACACAATGTGGAAGTGTCGAGGTGGAAAGACTCAATGGGGAAGTGTGGAGGGGGAAACACACAATGGGGAAGTGCAGAGGGGGAAACACACAATGTGGAAGTGTCGAGGTGGAAACACTCAATGGGGAAGTGTAGAGGGGGAAACACACAATGGGGAAGTGCAGAGTGGGAAACACACACAATGGGGAAGTTTACAAGGAGAAACGCACACAATGGGGAAGTGTAGAGGGGGAAGCACACACAATGGGGAAGTGTAGAGGGGGAAACACACACAAAGGGGAAGTGTAGAGGGGGAAACACACAATGGGGAATTGTAGATGGTTAAACGCGCATAATGGGGAAGTGCAGAGGGGGAAATGTACATTGGAATGCATGGACTGGGAAACACGCTCAATGGAAAGTGTAGAGGGAAACACAGAAACTGGGGATGTGCAGAGGGAAACACACACAGTGGGAAAGTGTAGAGGGGGAAACATACAATTGAGAAGTGTACAGGGGGAAACACACAAAATGGGGAAGTGTAGAGGGGGAAACATACATTTGGGAAGTGCAGAGGGGGAAACACACAATGGGGAAGTGTAGAGGGGGAAACATACATTTGGGAAGTGCAGAGGGGGAAACACACAATGGGGAAATGTAGAGGGGGAAACACACACAATGGGGAAGTTTACAGGGAGAAACACACACAATGGGGAAGTGTAGAGGGGGAAGCACACACAATGCGGAAGTGTAGAGGGAGAAACACACACAATGGGGAAGTCTAGAGGGTGAAACACACAATGGGGAAGTGTAGAGGGAGAAACACACAATGGGGAAGTGTAGAGGGTGAAACACACAATGGAGAAGTTTCGAGGTGGAAACACACAATGGGGAAGTGTAGAGGGGGAAGCACTCAATGGGGAAGTGCAGAAGGGGAAACACGCAATCGGGAAGTGTAGAGGGGGAAACACACAATGAGGAAGTGTACAGAGACACACACAAAATGGCTAAGTGTAGATGGGGAAACAAACACAGTGGTGAAGTGTCAAGGGGGAAACACACACAAAGGGGAAGTGACGATGGAAATACAAAACTAGTGAAGTGAAGAGGGGAAACACACAATGGGGAAGTGTACAGAGAAACACACAAAATGGCAATGTGTAGATGGGGAAACACACACATTGGCGAAGTGTAGAGGGGGAAACACACAATGGGGAATTGTAGATGGGGAAACGCGCATAATGGGGAAGTGCAGAGGAGGAAATGCACATTGGAATGCATAGACTGGGAAACACGCTCAATGGGAAGTGTCGAGGGAAACACACAAACTGGGGATGTGCAGAGGGAAACACACACAGTGGGGAAGTGCAGAGGGGGAAACACACAATGGGGAAGTGTAGAGGGGGAAACACACACAATGGGGAAGTTTACAGGGAGAAACACACACAATGGGGAAGTGTAGAGGGGGAAGCACACACAATGGGGAAGTGTAGAGGGAGAAACACACAATGGGGAAGTGTAGAGGTGGAAACACACAATGGGGAAGTGTAGAGGGGGAAACACACAAAATGGAGAAGTGTAGAGGGGGAAACATACAATTGGGAAGTGTAGAGGGGGAAACACACAATGGGGAAGTGCAGAGGGGGAAACACACAATGGGGAAGTGTAGAGGGGGAAACACACACAATGGGGAAGTTTACAGGGAGAAACACACACAATGGGGAAGTGTAGAGGGGGAAGCACACACAATGGGGAAGTGTAGAGGGAGAAACACACAATGGGGAAGTGTAGAGGTGGAAACACACAATGGGGAAGTGTAGAGGGTGAAACACACAATGGAGAAGTGTCGAGGTGGAAACACACAATGGGGAAGTGTAGAGGGGAAAACACTCAATGGGGAAGTGCAGAAAGGGAAACACGCAATCGGGAAGTGTAGAGCGGGAAACACACAATGGGGAAGTGTACAGAGAAACAAACAAAATGGCTAAGTGTAGATGGGGAAACAAACACAGTGGTGAAGTGTTAAGGGGGAAACACACACAAAGGGGAAGTGACGAAGGAAATACAAAACTAGTGAAGTGAAGAGGGGAAACACACAATGGGGAAGTGTAGAGGGGGAAACACACACAATGGGGAATTGTAGATGGAGAAACGCGCATAATGGGGAAGTGCAGAGGGGGAAATGCACATTGGAATGCATAGACTGGGAAACACGCTCAATGGGAAGTGCAGAGGGAAACACACAAACTGGGGATGTGCAGAGGGAAACACACAAAATGGGGAAGTGTAGTGGGGGAAAAATACAATTGGGAAGTGTAGAGGGGGAAACACACAATGGGGAAGTGCAGAGGGGGAAACACACAATGGGGAAGTGTACAGAGAAACACACTAAATGGCAAAGTGTAGATGGGGAAACAAACACAATGGTGAAGTGTCAAGGAGGAAACACACACAATGGGGAAGTGTAGAGGGAAATACAAAACTGGGGAAATGAAGAGGAAAAACACACAATTGGGAAGTGTATAGTGGAAAACACACAATGGGGAAGTGTAGAGGGTGAAACGCACAATGGGGAAGTGTAGAGCGGGAAACATACAAAATGGGGAAGTGAAGAGGGAAACACACAATGGGGAAGTGTGGAGGTAAACACACAAACTGCGCAAGTGTCGAGCGAAACACACACAGTGGGGAAGTGTAGAGGTGAAACACACAAAATCGTGACGTGCAGAGGGGGAAATACACAAAATGGGGAAGTGTAGAGGGGGAAACATACAATAGGGAAGTGTAGAGGGGGAAACACACAATGGGGAAGTGTCAAGGGGGAAACACACACAAAGGGGAAGTGTCGAGGGAAATACAAAACTAGGGAAGTGAAGAGGGGAAGCACACAATGGGGAAGTGTAGAGGGGGAAATACACAATGGGGAAGTGTAGAGGGGGAAACACACAATGGGGAAGTGTAGAGTGGGAAAAACACAATGGGGAAGTGTCGAGGGTGAAACACACAATGGGGAAGTGTAGAGGGGGAAACACATACAATGGGGTATTGTAGGTGGGGAAACGAGCACGATGGGGAATTGAAGAGGGGGAAATGCACATTGGAGAAGCGTAGACTTGGAAACAAGCTCAATGGGGAAGTTTAGAGGGGTAAATACACGCAATGGGGAAGTGTAGAGGGGGAACACACACAACAGGGAAGTGTAGAGGGAAGCACACACAATGGTGAAGTGTCGAGGGGGAAACACACAATAGAGAAGTGTAGAGGGGGAAACACACAATGGGAAAGTGTAGAGGGGAAACACACACAATGGGGAAGTGTAGAGGGGGAATCACACACAATGGGGAAGTGTAGAGGGGGAAACACACACAATGAGGAAGTTTACAGGGAGAAACACACACAATAGGGAACTGTAGAGGGGGAAACACACACTGGGGACGTGTACAGAGAAACACACAAAATGGCAATGTGTCGATGGGGAAACACACACAATGGCGAAGTGTAGAGGGGAAACACACAATGGGGAAGTGTAGATGGGGAAACGCGCATAATGGGGAAGTGCAGAGGGGAAACACACAATGGGGAATTGTAGATGGGGAAACGCACACAATGGGGAAGTGTAGAGGGGAAACACACAATGTGGAATTGTAGATGGGGAAACGCGCACAATGGGGAAGTGCAGAGGGGGAAATGCACATTGGATAAGCATAGACTGAGAAACACGCTCAATGGGAAGTGTAGAGGGAAACACACAAACTGGGGAAGTGTGGAGGGATAGACACACAATGGGGAAATGTAGAGGGGGAAGCACACACAATGCGGAAGTGCAGAGGGGGAAATGCACATTGGAATGCATAGACTGGGAAACACGCTCAATGGGAACTGTAGAGGGAAACACACAAACTGGGGATGTGCAGAGGGAAACACACACAGTGGGAAAGTGTAGAGGGGGAAACATACAATTGGGAAGTGTAGAGGGGGAAACACACACAATGGAGAAGTGTAGAGGCGGAAACACACACATTGGGGAAGTGTAGATGGGGAAACACACACAATGGGTATTGTAGTTTGGGAAACGTGCGCAATGGGGAAGTGCAGAGGGGGAAAGGCACATTGGAGAAGCAAAGACTGGGAAACACACTCAATGGGAAGTGTAGAGGGAAACACACAAACTGGGGAAGTGCAGAGGGGGAAACACACAATGGGGAAGTTTAGAGGGGGAAGCACACAATGGTGAAGTGTGGAGGGGGAAAACACGCAATGGGGAAGTGTCGCAGTGGAAACACACAATGTGGAAGCGTAGAGGGGGAAAAACACACAATCGGGAAGTATAGGGGAAACACACAATGGGGAAGTGGAGAGGGGGAAACACACACAATGGGGAAGTGCAGAGGGGGAAACACACAATCGGGAAGTGTACCGAGAAACACACAAAATAGCAAAGTGTAGATGGGGAAACAAACACAATGGTGAAGTGTCAAAGGGGAAACACACACCACGGTGAATTGTAGATGGGGAAACGTGCACAATGGGGAAGTGCAGAGGGGGAAACACGCAATGGGGAAGTGAACAGAGAAACACACAAAATGGCAATGTGTAGATGGGGAAACACACACAATGGCGAAGTGTAGAGGGGGAACACACAATGGGGAATTGTAGATGGGGAAACGCACACAATGGGGAAGTGTAGAGGGGAAACACACAATGGGGAATTGTAGATGGGGAAACGCGCACAATGGGGAAGTGCAGAGGGGGAAATGCACATTGGATAAGCATAGACTGAGAAACACGCTCAATGGGAAGTGTAGAGGGAAACACACAAACTGAGGAAGTGTGGAAGGATAGACACACAATGGGGAAATGTAGAGGGGGAAGCACACACAATGCGGAAGTGTAGAGGGGGAAAGACACACAAAGGGGAAGTGTGGAGGAAAACACACAAACTGGGGAAGTGTCGAGGGGGAACACACACAAATGGAGAAATGTAGAGGGGGAAACACACAATGGGGAAGCGTAGAGGGAGAAACACACACAATGGAGAAGTGTAGAGGGGGAAACACACACATTGGGGAGGTATAGAGGGGGAAGCACACACAATGGGGAAGTGAAGAGGGAAACACACACAATGGAGAAGTGTAGAGGTGGAAACACACACATTGGGGAAGTATAGAGGGGGAAACACACACAATGGGGAAGTGAGGAGGGAAACACACAATGTGGAAGTGTCGAGGTGGAAAGACTCAATGGGGAAGTGTGGAGGGGGAAACACACAATGGGGAAGTGCAGAGGGGGAAACACACAATGTGGAAGTGTCGAGGTGGAAACACTCAATGGGGAAGTGTAGAGGGGGAAACACACAATGGGGAAGTGCAGAGTGGGAAACACACACAATGGGGAAGTTTACAAGGAGAAACGCACACAATGGGGAAGTGTAGAGGGGGAAGCACACACAATGGGGAAGTGTAGAGGGGGAAACACACACAAAGGGGAAGTGTAGAGGGGGAAACACACAATGGGGAATTGTAGATGGTTAAACGCGCATAATGGGGAAGTGCAGAGGGGGAAATGTACATTGGAATGCATGGACTGGGAAACACGCTCAATGGAAAGTGTAGAGGGAAACACAGAAACTGGGGATGTGCAGAGGGAAACACACACAGTGGGAAAGTGTAGAGGGGGAAACATACAATTGAGAAGTGTACAGGGGGAAACACACAAAATGGGGAAGTGTAGAGGGGGAAACATACATTTGGGAAGTGCAGAGGGGGAAACACACAATGGGGAAGTGTAGAGGGGGAAACATACATTTGGGAAGTGCAGAGGGGGAAACACACAATGGGGAAATGTAGAGGGGGAAACACACACAATGGGGAAGTTTACAGGGAGAAACACACACAATGGGGAAGTGTAGAGGGGGAAGCACACACAATGCGGAAGTGTAGAGGGAGAAACACACACAATGGGGAAGTCTAGAGGGTGAAACACACAATGGGGAAGTGTAGAGGGAGAAACACACAATGGGGAAGTGTAGAGGGTGAAACACACAATGGAGAAGTTTCGAGGTGGAAACACACAATGGGGAAGTGTAGAGGGGGAAGCACTCAATGGGGAAGTGCAGAAGGGGAAACACGCAATCGGGAAGTGTAGAGGGGGAAACACACAATGAGGAAGTGTACAGAGACACACACAAAATGGCTAAGTGTAGATGGGGAAACAAACACAGTGGTGAAGTGTCAAGGGGGAAACACACACAAAGGGGAAGTGACGATGGAAATACAAAACTAGTGAAGTGAAGAGGGGAAACACACAATGGGGAAGTGTACAGAGAAACACACAAAATGGCAATGTGTAGATGGGGAAACACACACATTGGCGAAGTGTAGAGGGGGAAACACACAATGGGGAATTGTAGATGGGGAAACGCGCATAATGGGGAAGTGCAGAGGAGGAAATGCACATTGGAATGCATAGACTGGGAAACACGCTCAATGGGAAGTGTCGAGGGAAACACACAAACTGGGGATGTGCAGAGGGAAACACACACAGTGGGGAAGTGCAGAGGGGGAAACACACAATGGGGAAGTGTAGAGGGGGAAACACACACAATGGGGAAGTTTACAGGGAGAAACACACACAATGGGGAAGTGTAGAGGGGGAAGCACACACAATGGGGAAGTGTAGAGGGAGAAACACACAATGGGGAAGTGTAGAGGTGGAAACACACAATGGGGAAGTGTAGAGGGGGAAACACACAAAATGGAGAAGTGTAGAGGGGGAAACATACAATTGGGAAGTGTAGAGGGGGAAACACACAATGGGGAAGTGCAGAGGGGGAAACACACAATGGGGAAGTGTAGAGGGGGAAACACACACAATGGGGAAGTTTACAGGGAGAAACACACACAATGGGGAAGTGTAGAGGGGGAAGCACACACAATGGGGAAGTGTAGAGGGAGAAACACACAATGGGGAAGTGTAGAGGTGGAAACACACAATGGGGAAGTGTAGAGGGTGAAACACACAATGGAGAAGTGTCGAGGTGGAAACACACAATGGGGAAGTGTAGAGGGGAAAACACTCAATGGGGAAGTGCAGAAAGGGAAACACGCAATCGGGAAGTGTAGAGCGGGAAACACACAATGGGGAAGTGTACAGAGAAACAAACAAAATGGCTAAGTGTAGATGGGGAAACAAACACAGTGGTGAAGTGTTAAGGGGGAAACACACACAAAGGGGAAGTGACGAAGGAAATACAAAACTAGTGAAGTGAAGAGGGGAAACACACAATGGGGAAGTGTAGAGGGGGAAACACACACAATGGGGAATTGTAGATGGAGAAACGCGCATAATGGGGAAGTGCAGAGGGGGAAATGCACATTGGAATGCATAGACTGGGAAACACGCTCAATGGGAAGTGCAGAGGGAAACACACAAACTGGGGATGTGCAGAGGGAAACACACAAAATGGGGAAGTGTAGTGGGGGAAAAATACAATTGGGAAGTGTAGAGGGGGAAACACACAATGGGGAAGTGCAGAGGGGGAAACACACAATGGGGAAGTGTACAGAGAAACACACTAAATGGCAAAGTGTAGATGGGGAAACAAACACAATGGTGAAGTGTCAAGGAGGAAACACACACAATGGGGAAGTGTAGAGGGAAATACAAAACTGGGGAAGTGAAGAGGAAAAACACACAATTGGGAAGTGTATAGTGGAAAACACACAATGGGGAAGTGTAGAGGGTGAAACGCACAATGGGGAAGTGTAGAGCGGGAAACATACAAAATGGGGAAGTGAAGAGGGAAACACACAATGGGGAAGTGTGGAGGTAAACACACAAACTGCGCAAGTGTCGAGCGAAACACACACAGTGGGGAAGTGTAGAGGTGAAACACACAAAATCGTGACGTGCAGAGGGGGAAATACACAAAATGGGGAAGTGTAGAGGGGGAAACATACAATAGGGAAGTGTAGAGGGGGAAACACACAATGGGGAAGTGTCAAGGGGGAAACACACACAAAGGGGAAGTGTCGAGGGAAATACAAAACTAGGGAAGTGAAGAGGGGAAGCACACAATGGGGAAGTGTAGAGGGGGAAATACACAATGGGGAAGTGTAGAGGGGGAAACACACAATGGGGAAGTGTAGAGTGGGAAAAACACAATGGGGAAGTGTCGAGGGTGAAACACACAATGGGGAAGTGTAGAGGGGGAAACACATACAATGGGGTATTGTAGGTGGGGAAACGAGCACGATGGGGAATTGAAGAGGGGGAAATGCACATTGGAGAAGCGTAGACTTGGAAACAAGCTCAATGGGGAAGTTTAGAGGGGTAAATACACGCAATGGGGAAGTGTAGAGGGGGAACACACACAACAGGGAAGTGTAGAGGGAAGCACACACAATGGTGAAGTGTCGAGGGGGAAACACACAATAGAGAAGTGTAGAGGGGGAAACACACAATGGGAAAGTGTAGAGGGGAAACACACACAATGGGGAAGTGTAGAGGGGGAATCACACACAATGGGGAAGTGTAGAGGGGGAAACACACACAATGGGGAAGTGTAGAGGGGGAAACACACACAATGGGGTAGTGTCGAGGGGGAAACACACAATGGGAAAGTGTAGAGGGGAAACACACACAATGGGGAAGTGTAGAGGGGGAAGCACACAATGGGGAAGTCTAGAGGGGGAAACACACACAATGGGGAAGTGTAGAGGGGGAAGCACACACAATGGGGAAGTGTAGAGGGGGAAACACACACAATGGGGTAGTGTAGAGGGGGAAACACACAATGGGGATGTGTAGAGGGAAAACACACAATGGGGTAGTGTAGAGGGGGAAGCACACACAATGGGGAAGTGTATAGGGGGAACACACACAACAGGGAAGTGTAGAGGGAAGCACACACAATGGTGAAGTGTCGAGGGGGAAACACACAATAGAGAAGTGTAGAGGGGGAAACACACAATGGGAAAGTGTAGAGGGGAAACACACACAATGGGGAAGTGTAGAGGGGGAAGCACACACAATGGGGAAGTGTAGAGGTGGGAAACACGCTCAATCGGAAGTGTGGAGGGAAACACACAAACTGGGGAAGTGCAGAGGGAAAGACACACAATGGGGAAGTGTAGAGGGGGAAGCACACAAAATGCGGAAGTGTAGAGGGGGAAACACACACAATGGGGAAGTGTGGACGGAAACACACAAACTGGGGAAGTGTCGAGGGAAACACACACAATGGGGAAGTGTAGAGTGGTAAACACACAATGGGGAAGTGTAGAGGGTGAAACACACAATGGGGAAGTGTAGAGGGGGAAACACATACAATGGGGTATTGTAGGTGGGGAAACGAGCACGATGGGGAATTGAAGAGGGGGAAATGCACATTGGAGAAGCGTAGACTTGGAAACAAGCTCAATGGGGAAGTTTAGAGGGGTAAATACACGCAATGGGGAAGTGTAGAGGGGGAACACACACAACAGGGAAGTGTAGAGGGAAGCACACACAATGGTGAAGTGTCGAGGGGGAAACACACAATAGAGAAGTGTAGAGGGGGAAACACACAATGGGAAAGTGTAGAGGGGAAACACACACAATGGGGAAGTGTAGAGGGGGAAGCACACACAATGGGGAAGTGTAGAGGGGGAAACACACACAATGGGGAAGTGTAGAGGGGGAAACACACACAATGGGGTAGTGTCGAGGGGGAAACACACAATGGGAAAGTGTAGAGGGGAAACACACACAATGGGGAAGTGTAGAGGGGGAAGCACACAATGGGGAAGTCTAGAGGGGGAAACACACACAATGGGGAAGTGTAGAGGGGGAAGCACACACAATGGGGAAGTGTAGAGGGGGAAACACACACAATGGGGTAGTGTAGAGGGGGAAACACACAATGGGGATGTGTAGAGGGAAAACACACACAATGGGGAAGTGTAGAGGGGGAAGCACACACAATGGGGAAGTGTAGAGGGGGAAACACACACAATGGGGAAGTGTAGAGGGGGAAACACACACAATGGGGAAGTGTACAGAGAAACACATAAAATGGCATTGTGTAGATGGGGAAACACACACAATGGCGAAGTGTAGAGGGGGAAACACACAATGGGGAATTGTAGATGGGGAAACGCGCACAATGGGGAAGTGCAGAGGGGGAAATGCACATTGGAGAAGCAAAGACTGGGAAACACGCTCAATGGGAAGTGTAGAGGGAAACACACAAACTGGGGAAGTGTAGAGGGAAAGACACACAATGGGGAAATGTAGAGGGGGAAGCACACACAATGCGGAAGTGTAGAGGGGGAAACACACACAATGGGGAAGTGTGGAGGGAAACACACAAACTGCGGAAGTGTCGAGGGAAACACACACAGTGGGGAAGTGTAGAGTGGAAACACACAAAATGGTGACGTGCAGCGGGGAAACACACAAAATGGGAAAGTGTAGAGGGAGAAACATACAATAGGGAAGTGTAGAGGGGGAAACATACAATAGGGAAGTGTAGAGGGGGAAACATACAATAGGGAAGTGTAGAGGGGGGGACACACAATGGGGAAGTGTAGATGGGGAAACACACACAATGGGGAAGTGTCGAGGGGGAAAAACACAATGGGGAAGTGTGGAGGGATACACACAAACTGCGCAAGTATCGAGCGAAACACACACAGTGGGGAAGTATAGAGGGGAAACACACAAAATGGTGATGTGCAGCGGGGGAGACACACAAAATGGGGAAGTGTAGGGGGAAACATACAATAAGGATGTGTAGAGGGGGAAACACACATTAGGGAAGTGTAGAGGGGGAAACACACAATGGGGAAGTGTAGAGGGGGAAACACACACAATGGGGAATTGTAGATGGGGAAACGCGCACAATGGGGAAGTGCAGAGGGGGAAATGCACATTGGAGAAGCGTAGACTGGGAAACACGCTCAATCGGAAGTGTAGAGGGAAACACACAAACTGGGGAAGTGTAGAGGGAAAGACACACAATGGGGAAGTGGAGAGGGGGAAGCACACACAATGCGGCAGTGTAGAGGGAAACACACACAAAGGGGAAGTCTGGAAGAAAAAACAGACAGTGGGGAAGTGTTGAGGGGAAACACACAAAATGGTGACGTGCAGAGGGGGAAACACACAAAATGGGGAAGTGTAGAGGGGGAAACACACAATGGGGAAGTGTAGAGGGGAAACACACACAATGGGAAAGTGTAGAGAGTGAAACACACAATGGGGAAGTGTCAAGGGGGAAACACACAATGGGGAAGTGTCGAGGGGGAAACACACAATGGGGAAGTGTAGAGGGGGAAACACACAATGGGGAAGTGCAGAGGGGACAACACACAATGGGAAAGTGTTGAGAGTGAAACACACAATGGGGAAGTGTAGAGGGGGAAACACACACAAAGGGGAAGTGTTGAGGGAAATACAAAACTAGGGAAGTGAAGAGGGGAAGCACACAATGGGGAAGTGTAGAGGGAGAAACACACACAATGGGGAAGTGTCAAGGGGGAAACACACACAAAGGGGAATTGTAGATGGGGAAATGTGCACAATGGGGAAGTGCAGAGGGGGAAACACACAATGGGGAAGTATAGACGGGGAAACACACAATGGGGAAGTGTAGAGGGGGAAACACACAATGGGGAAGTGAACAGAGAAACACACAAAATGGCAATATGTAGATGGGGAAACACACACAATAGGGAAGTGTAGAGGGGGAAACACACAATATGGAATTGTAGATGGGGAAACGCACACAATGGGGAAGTGCAGAGGGGGAAATGCACATTGGAGATGCGTAGACTGGGAAACACGCTCAATGGGAAGTGTGTAGGGAAACAGACAAACTGGGGAAGTGTAGATGGAAAGACACACAATGGGGAAGTGCAGAGAGGGAAGCACACACAATGCGGAAGTGTGGAGGGAAACACACACAGTGGGGAAGTGTAGAGGGGAAACACACAAAATGGTGATGTGTCAAGGGTGAAACACACACAAAGGGTAAGTGTCGAGGGAAATACAAAACTGGGGAAGTGAAGAGGGGAAGCACACAATGGGGAAGTGTAGAGGGAGAAACACACAATGGGGAAGTGCAGAGGATGAAAGACACAATGGGGAAGTGTAGAGAGGGAAACACACAATGGGAAAGTGTAGAGGGGAAAACACACACAATGGGGAAGTGCAGAGGGAGAAACACACAATGGGGAAGTGTACAGAGAAACACACAATGGGGAAGTGTAGAGGGTGAAACACACAATGGGGAAGTGTAGAGAGGGAAACACACAATGGGAAAGTGTAGAGGGTGAAACACACAATGGGGAAGTGTAGAGGAGGAAACACACAATGGGGAAGTGTAGAGGGTGAAACACACAATGGGGAAGTGTAGAGGAGGAAACACACAATGGGGAAGTGCAGAGGGGGAAACACACAATGGAGAAGTGTAGAGGGTGAAACACACAATGGGGAAGTGTAGAGGGGGAAACATACAATGGGGAAGTGTCGAGGGGGAAACACACAATGGGGAAGTGTAGAGGGTGAAACACACAATGGGAAAGTGTAGAGGAGGAAACACACAATGGGGAAGTGTCGAGGGGGAAACACACAATGGGGAAGTCTACCGAGAAACACACAGAATAGCACAGTGTAGATGGGGAAACAAACACAATGGTGAAGTGTCAAGGGGGAAACACACACAATGGGGAAGTGTCGAGGGAGATACTAAACTAGGGATGTGAAGAGGGGAAGCACACAATGGGGAAGTGTAGAGGGGGAAACAGACAATGGGGAAGTGCAGAGGGGGAAACAGACAATGGGGAAGTGCATAGGGGGAAGTGTAGAGGAGGAAACACACAATGGGGAAGTGTAGAGGGGGAAACACACAATGGGGACTTGTGCAGAGAAACACACAAAATGACAATGTGTAGATGGGGAAACACACACAATGGGGAAGTGTCGAGGGAAATACAAAACTGGGAAGTGAAGAGGGGAAACACGCAATGGGGAAGTGTAGAGAGGGAAACACACAATGGGAAAGTGTAGAGAGTGAAACACACAATGGGGAAATGTAGAGGGGGAAACACACAATGGGGAAGTGTCGAGGGGGAAACACACAATGGGGAAATGTAGAGGGGTAAACATACAATAGGGAAGTGTCGATGGGGAAACACACAATGAGGAAGTGAAGAGGGAAACACACAATGGGGAAGTGTAGAGGGGAAAACACACACAATGGGGAAGTGTACAGAGAAACACACAAAATGGCAAAGTGTAGATGGGGAAACAAACACAATGGTGAAGTGTCAAGGGGGAAACACACACAATGGGGAAGTGTCGAGGGAAATACAAAACTGGGAAGTGAAGAGGGGAAACACACAATGGGGAAGTGTAGAGAGGGAAACACACAATGGGAAAGTGTAGAGAGTGAAACACACAATGGGGAAATGTAGAGGGGAAAACACACAATGGGGAAGTGCAGAGGGGGAAACACACAATGGGGAAGTGTAGAGGAGGAAACACACAATGGGGAAGTGTAGAGGGGGAAACACACAATGGGAAAGTGTAGAGGGTGAAACACACAATGGGGAAGTGCAGAGGGGGAAACACACAATGGGGAAGTGTAGAGGGTGAAACACACAATGGGGAAGTGTAGAGGAGGAAACACACAATGGGGAAGTGTAGAGGGTGAAACACACAATGGGGAAGTGTAGAGGAGGAAACACACAATGGGGAAGTGCAGAGGGGGAAACACACAATGGAGAAGTGTAGAGGGTGAAACACACAATGGGAAAGTGTAGAGGAGGAAACACACATTGGGGAAGTGTCGAGGGGGAAACACACAATGGGGAAGTCTACCGAGAAACACACAGAATAGCACAGTGTAGATGGGGAAACAAACACAATGGTGAAGTGTCAAGGGGGAAACACACACAATGGGGAAGTGTCGAGGGAGATACTAAACTAGGGATGTGAAGAGGGGAAGCACACAATGGGGAAGTGTAGAGTGGAAAACACACAATGGGGACGTGTAGATGGGGAAACACACACAATGGGGAATTGTAGATGGGGAAATACACACAATGGGGAAGTGAAGAGGGAAACACACAATGGGGAAGTGTAGTGGGGGAAACACACAATGGGGAAGTGTAGATGGGGAAACAAATACAATGGTGAAGTGTCAAGGGGGAAACACACACAATGGGGAAGTGTCGAGGGAAATACAAAACTGGGGAAGTGAAGAGGGGAAACACAAAATGGGGAAGTGTAGAGGGAGAAACACACACAATAGGGAAATGTCGAGGGAAATACAAAGCTGGGGAAGTGAAGAGGTGAAACACACAATGGGGAAGTGTAGAGGGAGAAACACACAATAGGGAAATGTAGAGCGAGAAACACTCAATGGGGAAGTGTAGAGAGGGAAACACACACAATAGGGAAATGTAGAGCGAGAAACACACAATGGGGAAGTGTAGAGAGGGAAACACACAATGGGAAAGTGTAGAGGGGGAAACACACAATGGGGAAGTGTAGAGGAGGAAACACACAATGGGGAAGTGCAGAGGGGGAAACACACAATGGGGAAGTGTAGAGGGTGAAACACACAATGGGAAAGTGTAGAGGTGGAAACACACAATGGGGAAGTGTAGCGGGGGAAACACACAATGGGGAAATGCAGAGGGGGAAACACTCAATCGGGAAGTGTTCAGAGGGAAACACACACTGGGGAAGTGTACCGAGAAACACACAAAATGGCAAAGTGTAGATGGGGAAACAAACATAATGGTGAAGTGTCAAGGGGGAAACACACACAGGGGAAGTGTCGATAGAAATATAAAACTGGGGAAGTGAAGAGGGGAAACACACAATGGGGAAGTGTAGAGGGAGAAACACACAATGGGGAAATGTAGAGGGGGAAACACACAATGGGAAGTGTAGAGTGGAAAACACACAATGGGGAAATGTAGAGGGAGAAACGCACAATGGGAAGTGTATAGTGGAAAACACACAATGGGGAAGTGTAGAGGGGGAAACACACAATGGGGAAGTGTAGAGGGGGAAACACACAATGGGGAAGTTTAGAGGGAGAAACACACACAATGGGGAAGTGTACCGGAAAACACACAAAATAGCACAGTGTAGATGGGGAAACAAACACAATGGTGAAGTGTCAAGGGGGAAACACACACAATGGGGAAGTGTCGAGGGAAATACTGAACTAGGGATGTGAAGAGGGGAATCACACAATGGAGAAGTGTAGAGGGGGAAAAACACAATGGGGACGTGTAGATGGGGAAACACACTCAATGGGGAATTGTAGATGGGGAAATACACACAATGGGGAAGTGAAGAGGGAAACACACAATGGGGAAGTGTAGAGGGAGAAACACACAATGGGGAAGTGTAGAGGGGGAAACACACAATGGGGAAGTGTAGAGAGGGAAACACACAATGGGGAAATGTAGAGGGGGAGACACACACAATGGGGAAGTGAAGAGGGAAATACACAATGGGTAAGTGCAGAGGGAGAAACACACAATGGGGAACTGTAGAGGGGGAAACACACAATTGGGAAGTGTAGAGGGGGAAACACACAATGGGGAAGTGCATCGAGGGAAACACACAATGGGGAAGTGTAGAGGGGGAATCACACAATGGGGAAGTGTCGAGGGGAAAATACACACAATGGGGAAGTGAAGATGGGGAAACACACAATGGGGAAGTGTAGAGGATGAAACACACACACAATGGGGAAGTGTAGAGGGAAACACACACAATGGGTAAGTGTAGAGGGGGAAACACACAATAGGGAAGTGTAGTGGGGGAAACACACAATGTGGAAGTGTAGATGGGGAAACAAATACAATGGTGAAGTGTCAAGGGGGAAACACACACAATGGGGAAGTGTCGAGGGAAATACAAAACTGGGGAAGTGAAGAGGGGAAACACAAAATGGGGAAGTGTAGAGGGAGAAACACACACAATAGGGAAATGTCGAGGGAAATACAAAGCTGGGGAAGTGAAGAGGTGAAACACACAATGGGGAAGTGTAGAGGGAGAAACACACAATAGGGAAATGTAGAGCGAGAAACACTCAATGGGGAAGTGTAGAGAGGGAAACACACACAATAGGGAAATGTAGAGCGAGAAACACACAATGGGGAAGTGTAGAGAGGGAAACACACAATGGGGCAGTGTAGAGGGGGAAACACACAATGGGGAAGTGTCAAGGGGGAAACACACACAAAGGGGAAGTGTCAAGGGAAATACAAAACTAGGGAAGTGAAGAGGGGAAGCACACAATGGGGAAGTGTAGAGGGGGAAACACACACAATGGGGAAGTGTAGAGGGGGAAACGCACACAATGGGGTGCAGAGGGAGAAACACACAATGGGGAAGTGTCGAGGGCGAAACACACACAATGGGGAAGTGTCAAGGGGGAAACATAAACAAAGGGGAAGTGTCGAGGGAAATACAAAATTGGGGAAGTGAAGAGGGGAAACACAGAATGGGGAAGTGTCGAGTGGAAAACACACAATGGGGAAGTGAAGAGGGAAACACACAATGGGGAAGTGTAGAGGGGGAAACACACACAATGGGGAAGTGTAGAGGCGGAAAAACACAATGGGGAAGTGTAGAGGGCGAAACACACAATGGGGAAGTATAGAGGGGGAAACACACAATTGGGTAGTGCAGAGGGGGAAAGACACAATAGGGAAGTATAGAGGGGGAAACAAACAATGGGGAAGTGTAGAGGGGGAAACAGACAATGGGGAAGTGCAGAGGAGGAAACACACAATGGGGAAGTGTAGAGGGGGAAACACACAATGGGGACTTGTGCAGAGAAACACACAAAATGACAATGTGTAGATGGGGAAACAAACACAATGGTGAAGTGTCAAGGGGGAAACACACACAATGGGGAAGTGTCGAGGGAAATACAAAACTGGGAAGTGAAGAGGGGAAACACACAATGGGGAAGTGCAGAGAGGGAAACACACAATGGGGAAGTGTAGAGGGGGAAACACACAATGGGGAAGTGTAGAGGGGGAAACACACAATGGGGAAATGTAGAGGGGTAAACATACAATAGGGAAGTGTCGATGGGGAAACACACAATGAGGAAGTGAAGAGGGAAACACACAATGGGGAAGTGAAGAGGGGAAAACACACACAATGGGGAAGTGCAGAGGGAGAAACACACAATGGGTAAGTGTAGAGGGGGTAACACACAATGGGGAAGTGTAGAGGGGAAACACACACAATGGGGAAGTGCAGAGGGGGAAACACACAATGGGGAAGTGTACAGAGAAACACACAAAATGGCAAAGTGTAGATGGGGAAACAAACACAATGGTGAAGTGTCAAGGGGGAAACACACACAATGGGGAAGTGTCGAGGGAAATACAAAACTGGGAAGTGAAGAGGGGAAACACACAATGGGGAAGTGTAGAGAGGGAAACACACAATGGGAAAGTGTAGAGAGTGAAACACACAATGGGGAAATGTAGAGGGGGAAACACACAATGGGGAAGTGTAGAGGGTGAAACACACAATGGGGAAGTGTAGAGGAGGAAACACACAATGGGGAAGTGCAGAGGGGGAAACACACAATGGGGAAGTGTAGAGGGTGAAACACACAATGGGGAAGTGTAGAGGAGGAAACACACAATGGGGAAGTGTAGAGGGTGAAACACACAATGGGGAAGTGTAGAGGAGGAAACACACAATGGGGAAGTGCAGAGGGGGAAACACACAATGGGGAAGTGTAGAGGGTGAAACACACAATGGGGAAGTGTAGAGGAGGAAACACACAATGGGGAAGTGTCGAGGGAAATACTAAACTAGGGATGTGAAGAGGGGAAGCACACAATGGGGAAGTGTAGAGGGGGAAACACACAATGGGGACGTGTAGATGGGGAAACACACACAATGGGGAATTGTAGATGGGGAAACACACAATGGGGAAGTGTAGAGGGTGAAACACACAATGGGGAAGTGTAGAGGAGGAAACACACAATGGGGAAGTGCAGAGGGGGAAACACACAATGGAGAAGTGTAGAGGGTGAAACACACAATGGGGAAGTGTAGAGGGGGAAACATACAATGGGGAAGTGTCGAGGGGGAAACACACAATGGGGAAGTGTAGAGGGTGAAACACACAATGGGAAAGTGTAGAGGAGGAAACACACAATGGGGAAGTGTCGAGGGGGAAACACACAATGGGGAAGTCTACCGAGAAACACACAGAATAGCACAGTGTAGATGGGGAAACAAACACAATGGTGAAGTGTCAAGGGGGAAACACACACAATGGGGAAGTGTCGAGGGAGATACTAAACTAGGGATGTGAAGAGGGGAAGCACACAATGGGGAAGTGTAGAGGGGGAAACAGACAATGGGGAAGTGCAGAGGGGGAAACAGACAATGGGGAAGTGCATAGGGGGAAGTGTAGAGGAGGAAACACACAATGGGGAAGTGTAGAGGGGGAAACACACAATGGGGACTTGTGCAGAGAAACACACAAAATGACAATGTGTAGATGGGGAAACACACACAATGGGGAAGTGTCGAGGGAAATACAAAACTGGGAAGTGAAGAGGGGAAACACGCAATGGGGAAGTGTAGAGAGGGAAACACACAATGGGAAAGTGTAGAGAGTGAAACACACAATGGGGAAATGTAGAGGGGGAAACACACAATGGGGAAGTGTCGAGGGGGAAACACACAATGGGGAAATGTAGAGGGGTAAACATACAATAGGGAAGTGTCGATGGGGAAACACACAATGAGGAAGTGAAGAGGGAAACACACAATGGGGAAGTGTAGAGGGGAAAACACACACAATGGGGAAGTGTACAGAGAAACACACAAAATGGCAAAGTGTAGATGGGGAAACAAACACAATGGTGAAGTGTCAAGGGGGAAACACACACAATGGGGAAGTGTCGAGGGAAATACAAAACTGGGAAGTGAAGAGGGGAAACACACAATGGGGAAGTGTAGAGAGGGAAACACACAATGGGAAAGTGTAGAGAGTGAAACACACAATGGGGAAATGTAGAGGGGAAAACACACAATGGGGAAGTGCAGAGGGGGAAACACACAATGGGGAAGTGTAGAGGAGGAAACACACAATGGGGAAGTGTAGAGGGGGAAACACACAATGGGAAAGTGTAGAGGGTGAAACACACAATGGGGAAGTGCAGAGGGGGAAACACACAATGGGGAAGTGTAGAGGGTGAAACACACAATGGGGAAGTGTAGAGGAGGAAACACACAATGGGGAAGTGTAGAGGGTGAAACACACAATGGGGAAGTGTAGAGGAGGAAACACACAATGGGGAAGTGCAGAGGGGGAAACACACAATGGAGAAGTGTAGAGGGTGAAACACACAATGGGAAAGTGTAGAGGAGGAAACACACAATGGGGAAGTGTCGAGGGGGAAACACACAATGGGGAAGTCTACCGAGAAACACACAGAATAGCACAGTGTAGATGGGGAAACAAACACAATGGTGAAGTGTCAAGGGGGAAACACACACAATGGGGAAGTGTCGAGGGAGATACTAAACTAGGGATGTGAAGAGGGGAAGCACACAATGGGGAAGTGTAGAGTGGAAAACACACAATGGGGACGTGTAGATGGGGAAACACACACAATGGGGAATTGTAGATGGGGAAATACACACAATGGGGAAGTGAAGAGTTAAACACACAATGTCGAAGTGTAGAGGGGGAAACACACAATGGTGAAGTGTCAAGGGGGAAACACACACAATGGGGAAGTGTCGAGGGAAATACAAAACTGGGAAGTGAAGAGGGGAAACACACAATGGGGAAGTGTAGAGAGGGAAACACACAATGGGGACGTGTAGATGGGGAAACACACACAATGGGGAATTGTAGATGGGGAAATACAAACAATGGGGAAGTGAAGAGGGAAACTCACAATGTCGAAGTGTAGAGGGGGAAACACACAATGGGGAAGTGTCGAGGTGGAAACACACAATGGGGAAGTGTAGAGGGTGAAACACACAATGGGAAAGTGTAGAGGTGGAAACACACAATGGGGAAGTGTAGCGGGGGAAACACACAATGGGGAAATGCAGAGGGGGAAACACTCAATCGGGAAGTGTTCAGGGGGAAACACACACTGGGGAAGTGTACCGAGAAACACACAAAATGGCAAAGTGTAGATGGGGAAACAAACATAATGGTGAAGTGTCAAGGGGGAAACACACACAGGGGAAGTGTCGATAGAAATATAAAACTGGGGAAGTGAAGAGGGGAAACACACAATGGGGAAGTGTAGAGGGAGAAACACACAATGGGGAAATGTAGAGGGGGAAACACACAATGGGAAGTGTAGAGTGGAAAACACACAATGGGGAAATGTAGAGGGAGAAACGCACAATGGGAAGTGTAGAGTGGAAAACACACAATGGGGAAGTGTAGAGGGGGAAACACACAATGGGGAAGTGTAGAGGGGGAAACACACAATGGGGAAGTTTAGAGGGAGAAACACACACAATGGGGAAGTGTACCGGGAAACACACAAAATAGCACAGTGTAGATGGGGAAACAAACACAATGGTGAAGTGTCAAGGGGGAAACACACACAATGGGGAAGTGTCGAGGGAAATACTGAACTAGGGATGTGAAGAGGGGAATCACACAATGGAGAAGTGTAGAGGGGGAAAAACACAATGGGGACGTGTAGATGGGGAAACACACACAATGGGGAATTGTAGATGGGGAAATACACACAATGGGGAAGTGAAGAGGGAAACACACAATGGGGAAGTGTAGAGGGAGAAACACACAATGGGGAAGTGTCGAGGGGGAAACACACAATGGGGAAGTGTAGAGAGGGAAACACACAATGGGGAAATGTAGAGGGGGAGACACACACAATGGGGAAGTGAAGAGGGAAATACACAATGGGTAAGTGCAGAGGGAGAAACACACAATGGGGAACTGTAGAGGGGGAAACACACAATTGGGAAGTGTAGAGAGGGAAACACACAATGGGAAAGTGTAGCGAGGGAAACACACAATGGGGAAGTGTAGAGGGGGAAACACACAATGGGGAAGTGTATCGAGGGAAACACACAATGGGGAAGTGTAGAGGGGGAATCACACAATGGGGAAGTGTCGAGGGGAAAATACACACAATGGGGAAGTGAAGATGGGGAAACACACAATGGGGAAGTGTAGAGGATGAAACACACACACAATGGGGAAGTGTAGAGGGAAACACACACAATGGGTAAGTGTAGAGGGGGAAACACACAATAGGGAAGTGTAGTGGGGGAAACACACAATGGGGAAGTGTAGATGGGGAAACAAATACAATGGTGAAGTGTCAAGGGGGAAACACACACAATGGGGAAGTGTCGAGGGAAATACAAAACTGGGGAAGTGAAGAGGGGAAACACAAAATGGGGAAGTGTAGAGGGAGAAACACACACAATAGGGAAATGTCGAGGGAAATACAAAGCTGGGGAAGTGAAGAGGTGAAACACACAATGGGGAAGTGTAGAGGGAGAAACACACAATAGGGAAATGTAGAGCGAGAAACACTCAATGGGGAAGTGTAGAGAGGGAAACACACACAATAGGGAAATGTAGAGCGAGAAACACACAATGGGGAAGTGTAGAGAGGGAAACACACAATGGGAAAGTGTAGAGGGGGAAACACACAATGGGGAAGTGTAGAGGAGGAAACACACAATGGGGAAGTGCAGAGGGGGAAACACTCAATCGGGAAGTGTTCAGAGGGAAACACACACTGGGGAAGTGTACCGAGAAACACACAAAATGGCAAAGTGTAGATGGGGAAACAAACATAATGGTGAAGTGTCAAGGGGGAAACACACACAGGGGAAGTGTCGATAGAAATATAAAACTGGGGAAGTGAAGAGGGGAAACACACAATGGGGAAGTGTAGAGGGAGAAACACACAATGGGGAAATGTAGAGGGGGAAACACACAATGGGAAGTGTAGAGTGGAAAACACACAATGGGGAAATGTAGAGGGAGAAACGCACAATGGGAAGTGTATAGTGGAAAACACACAATGGGGAAGTGTAGAGGGGGAAACACACAATGGGGAAGTGTAGAGGGGGAAACACACAATGGGGAAGTTTAGAGGGAGAAACACACACAATGGGGAAGTGTACCGGGAAACACACAAAATAGCACAGTGTAGATGGGGAAACAAACACAATGGTGAAGTGTCAAGGGGGAAACACACACAATGGGGAAGTGTCGAGGGAAATACTGAACTAGGGATGTGAAGAGGGGAATCACACAATGGAGAAGTGTAGAGGGGGAAAAACACAATGGGGACGTGTAGATGGGGAAACACACACAATGGGGAATTGTAGATGGGGAAATACACACAATGGGGAAGTGAAGAGGGAAACACACAATGGGGAAGTGTAGAGGGAGAAACACACAATGGGGAAGTGTAGAGGGGGAAACACACAATGGGGAAGTGTAGAGAGGGAAACACACAATGGGGAAATGTAGAGGGGGAGACACACACAATGGGGAAGTGAAGAGGGAAATACACAATGGGTAAGTGCAGAGGGAGAAACACACAATGGGGAACTGTAGAGGGGGAAACACACAATTGGGAAGTGTAGAGGGGGAAACACACAATGGGGAAGTGCATCGAGGGAAACACACAATGGGGAAGTGTAGAGGGGGAATCACACAATGGGGAAGTGTCGAGGGGAAAATACACACAATGGGGAAGTGAAGATGGGGAAACACACAATGGGGAAGTGTAGAGGATGAAACACACACACAATGGGGAAGTGTAGAGGGAAACACACACAATGGGTAAGTGTAGAGGGGGAAACACACAATAGGGAAGTGTAGTGGGGGAAACACACAATGTGGAAGTGTAGATGGGGAAACAAATACAATGGTGAAGTGTCAAGGGGGAAACACACACAATGGGGAAGTGTCGAGGGAAATACAAAACTGGGGAAGTGAAGAGGGGAAACACAAAATGGGGAAGTGTAGAGGGAGAAACACACACAATAGGGAAATGTCGAGGGAAATACAAAGCTGGGGAAGTGAAGAGGTGAAACACACAATGGGGAAGTGTAGAGGGAGAAACACACAATAGGGAAATGTAGAGCGAGAAACACTCAATGGGGAAGTGTAGAGAGGGAAACACACACAATAGGGAAATGTAGAGCGAGAAACACACAATGGGGAAGTGTAGAGAGGGAAACACACAATGGGGCAGTGTAGAGGGGGAAACACACAATGGGGAAGTGTCAAGGGGGAAACACACACAAAGGGGAAGTGTCAAGGGAAATACAAAACTAGGGAAGTGAAGAGGGGAAGCACACAATGGGGAAGTGTAGAGGGGGAAACACACACAATGGGGAAGTGTAGAGGGGGAAACGCACACAATGGGGTGCAGAGGGAGAAACACACAATGGGGAAGTGTCGAGGGCGAAACACACACAATGGGGAAGTGTCAAGGGGGAAACATAAACAAAGGGGAAGTGTCGAGGGAAATACAAAATTGGGGAAGTGAAGAGGGGAAACACAGAATGGGGAAGTGTCGAGTGGAAAACACACAATGGGGAAGTGAAGAGGGAAACACACAATGGGGAAGTGTAGAGGGGGAAACACACACAATGGGGAAGTGTAGAGGCGGAAAAACACAATGGGGAAGTGTAGAGGGCGAAACACACAATGGGGAAGTATAGAGGGGGAAACACACAATTGGGTAGTGCAGAGGGGGAAAGACACAATAGGGAAGTATAGAGGGGGAAACAAACAATGGGGAAGTGTAGAGGGGGAAACAGACAATGGGGAAGTGCAGAGGAGGAAACACACAATGGGGAAGTGTAGAGGGGGAAACACACAATGGGGACTTGTGCAGAGAAACACACAAAATGACAATGTGTAGATGGGGAAACAAACACAATGGTGAAGTGTCAAGGGGGAAACACACACAATGGGGAAGTGTCGAGGGAAATACAAAACTGGGAAGTGAAGAGGGGAAACACACAATGGGGAAGTGCAGAGAGGGAAACACACAATGGGGAAGTGTAGAGGGGGAAACACACAATGGGGAAGTGTAGAGGGGGAAACACACAATGGGGAAATGTAGAGGGGTAAACATACAATAGGGAAGTGTCGATGGGGAAACACACAATGAGGAAGTGAAGAGGGAAACACACAATGGGGAAGTGTAGAGGGGAAAACACACACAATGGGGAAGTGCAGAGGGAGAAACACACAATGGGTAAGTGTAGAGGGGGTAACACACAATGGGGAAGTGTAGAGGGGAAACACACACAATGGGGAAGTGCAGAGGGGGAAACACACAATGGGGAAGTGTACAGAGAAACACACAAAATGGCAAAGTGTAGATGGGGAAACAAACACAATGGTGAAGTGTCAAGGGGGAAACACACACAATGGGGAAGTGTCGAGGGAAATACAAAACTGGGAAGTGAAGAGGGGAAACACACAATGGGGAAGTGTAGAGAGGGAAACACACAATGGGAAAGTGTAGAGAGTGAAACACACAATGGGGAAATGTAGAGGGGGAAACACACAATGGGGAAGTGTAGAGGGTGAAACACACAATGGGGAAGTGTAGAGGAGGAAACACACAATGGGGAAGTGCAGAGGGGGAAACACACAATGGGGAAGTGTAGAGGGTGAAACACACAATGGGGAAGTGTAGAGGAGGAAACACACAATGGGGAAGTGTAGAGGGTGAAACACACAATGGGGAAGTGTAGAGGAGGAAACACACAATGGGGAAGTGCAGAGGGGGAAACACACAATGGGGAAGTGTAGAGGGTGAAACACACAATGGGGAAGTGTAGAGGAGGAAACACACAATGGGGAAGTGTCGAGGGAAATACTAAACTAGGGATGTGAAGAGGGGAAGCACACAATGGGGAAGTGTAGAGGGGGAAACACACAATGGGGACGTGTAGATGGGGAAACACACACAATGGGGAATTGTAGATGGGGAAATACACACAATGGGGAAGTGAAAACGGAAACACACAATGTCGAAGTGTAGAGGGGGAAACACACAATGGGGAAGTGTCGAGGTGGAAACACACAATGGGGAAGTGTAGAGGGTGAAACACACAATGGGGAAGTGTAGAGGTGGAAACACACAATGGGGAAGTGTAGAGGGGGAAACACACAATGGGGAAATACAGAGGGGGAAACACTCAATCGGGAAGTGTACAGGGGGAAACACACACTGGGGAAGTGTACCGAGAAACACACAAAATGGCAAAGTGTAGATGGGGAAACAAACATAATGGTGAAGTGTCAAGGGGGAAACACACACACAGGGGAAGTGTCGATAGAAATATAAAACTGGGGAAGTGAAGAGGGGAAACACACAATGGGGAAGTGTAGAGGGGAAAACACACACAATGGGGAAGTGCAGAGGGAGTAACACACAATGGGGAAGTGCAGAGAGGGAAACACACAATGGGAAAGTGTAGAGAGTGAAACACACAATGGGGAAATGTAGAGGGGGAAACACACAATGGGGAAGTGTAGAGGGTGAAACACACAATGGGGAAGTGTAGAGGAGGAAACACACAATGGGGAAGTGTAGAGGGTGAAACACACAATGGGGAAGTGTAGAGGAGGAAACACACAATGGGGAAGTGCAGAGGGGGAAACACACAATGGGAAAGTGTAGAGGAGGCAACACACAATGGGGAAGTGTAGAGGAGGAAACACACAATGGGGAAGTGCAGAGGGGGAAACAGACAATGGGGAAGTGCATAGGGGGAAGTGTAGAGGAGGAAACACACAATGGGGAAGTGTAGAGGGGGAAACACACAATGGGGAAGTGTACAGAGGAACACACAAAATGGCAAAGTGTAGATGGGGAAACAAACACAATGGTGAAGTGTCAAGGGGGAAACACACACAATGGGGAAGTGTCGAGGGAAATACAAAACTGGGAAGTGAAGAGGGGAAACACACAATGGGGAAGTGCAGAGAGGGAAACACACAATGGGAAAGTGTAGAGAGTGAAACACACAATGGGGAAATGTAGAGGGGGAAACACACAATGGGGAAGTGTAGAGGGGGAAACACACAATGGGGAAATGTAGAGGGGTAAACATACAATAGGGAAGTGTCGATGGGGAAACACACAATGAGGAAGTGAAGAGGGAAACACACAATGGGGAAGTGTAGAGGGGAAAACACACACAATGGGGAAGTGCAGAGGGAGTAACACACAATGGGTAAGTGTAGAGGGGGTAACACACAATGGGGAAGTGTACAGAGAAACACACAAAATGGCAAAGTGTAGATGGGGAAGCAAACACAATGGTGAAGTGTCAAGGGGGAAACACACACAATGGGGAAGTGTCGAGGGAAATACAAAACTGGGAAGTGAAGAGGGGAAACACACAATGGGGAAGTGTAGAGAGGGAAACACACAATGGGAAAGTGTAGAGAGTGAAACACACAATGGGGAAATGTAGAGGGGGAAACACACAATGGGGAAGTGTAGAGGGTGAAACACACAATGGGGAAGTGTAGAGGAGGAAACACACAATGGGGAAGTGTAGAGGGTGAAACACACAATGGGGAAGTGTAGAGAGGGAAACACACACAATAGGGAAATGTAGAGCGAGAAACACACAATGGGGAAATGCAGAGGGGGAAACACTCAATCGGGAAGTGTACAGGGGGAAACACACACTGGGGAAGTGTACCGAGAAACACACAAAATGGCAAAGTGTAGATGGGGAAACAAACATAATGGTGAAGTGTCAAGGGGGAAACACACACAGGGGAAGTGTCGATAGAAATATAAAACTGGGGAAGTGAAGAGGGGAAACACACAATGGGGAAGTGTAGAGGGAGAAACACACAATGGGGAAATGTAGAGGGGAAACACACAATGGGAAGTGTAGAGTGGAAAGCACACAATGGGGAAATGTAGAGGGAGAAACGCACAATGGGAAGTGTAGAGTGGAAAACACACAATGGGGAAGTGTAGAGGGGGAAACACACAATGGGGAAGTGTAGAGGGGAAAACACACAATGGGGAAGTGTAGAGGGGAAACACACAATGGGGAAATGTAGAGGGGTAAACCTACAATAGGGAAGTGTCGATGGGGAAACACACAATGAGGAAGTGAAGAGGGAAACACACAATGGGGTAGTGTAGAGGGGTAAACATACAATAGGGAAGTGTCGATGGGGAAACACACAATGAGGAAGAGAAGAGGGAAACACACAATGGGGAAGTGTAGAGGGGAAAACACACACAATGGGGAAGTGCAGAGGGAGAAACACACAATGGGGAAGTGTAGAGGGGAAACACACAATGGGGAAGTGTACAGAGGAACACACAAAATGGCAAAGTGTAGATGTGGAAACAAACACAATGGTGAAGTGTCAAGGGGGAAACACACACAATGGGGAAGTGTCGAGGGAAATACAAAACTGGGAAGTGAAGAGGGGAAACACACAATGGGGAAGTGTAGAGAGGGAAACACACAATGGGAAAGTGCAGAGAGTGAAACACACAATGGGGAAATGTAGAGGGGGAAACACACAATGGGGAAGTGTAGAGGGTGAAACACACAATGGGGAAGTGTAGAGGAGGAAACACACAATGGGGAAGAGCAGAGGGGGAAACACACAATGGGGAAGTGCAGAGGGGGAAACACACAATGGGGAAGTGTACCGAGAAACACACAAAATAGCACAGTGTAGATGGGGAAACAAACACAATGGTGAAGTGTCAAGGGGGAAACACACACAATGGGGAATTGTAGATGGGGAAATACACACAATGGGGAAGTGTAGAGGGGGAAACAAACAATGGGGAAGTGTAGAGGGGGAAACACACAATGGGGAAGTGTCGAGGGGAAAATACACACAGTGGGGAAGTGTCGAGGGGAAAATGCACACAATGGGCATGTGTCGAGGGGGAAACACACAATGGGGAAGTGTAGAGGGTGAAACACACAATTGGGAAGTGTAGAGGGGGAAACACACACAATGGGGAAGTGTAGAGGGGGAAACACAATGGGGAAGTGTAGAGGGAGAAACACACAATGGGGAACTCTGGAGGGGGAAACACACAATTGGGAAGTGTAGATGGGGAAACACACAATGGGGAAGTGTAGCGAGGGAAACACACAATGGGGAAGTGTAGAGGGGGAAACACACAATGGGGAAGTGTCGAGGGGAAAATACACACAATGGGGAAGTGAAGAGGGGGAAACACACAATGGGGAAGTGTAGTGGGGGAAACACACAATGGGGAAGTGTAGATAGGGAAACAAATACAATGGTGAAGTGTCAAGGGGGAAACACACACAATGGGGAAGTGTCGAGGGAAATACAAAACTGGGGAAGAGAAGAGGGGAAACACAAAATCGGGAAGTGTAGAGGGAGAAACACACACAATAGGGAAATGTCGAGGGCAATACAAAGCTGGGGAAGTGAAGAGGGGAAACACACAATGGGGAAGTGTAGAGGGAGAAACACACACAATAGGGAAATGTAGAGCGAGAAACACACAATGGGGAAGTGTAGAGAAGGAAACACACAATGGGGAAGTGTAGAGGGGAAACACACAATGGGGAAGTCTCAAGGGGGAAACACACACAAAGGGGAAGTGTCGAGGGAAATACAAAACTAGGGAAGTGAAGAGGGGAAGCACACAATGGGGAAGTGTAGAGGGGGAAACACACACAATGGGGAAGTGTAGAGGGGGAAACGCACACAATGGGGTGCAGAGTGGGAAACACACAATGGGGAAGTGGCGAGGGGGAAACACACAATGGGGAAGTGTAGAGTGGGAAACACACAATGGGGAAGTGTAGAGGGGGAAACACACAATGGAGAAATGTAGAGGGGTAAACATACAATAGGGAAGTGTAGATGGTGAAACACACAATGAGGAAGTGAAGAGGGGGAAACACACAATGGGGAAGTGTCAAGGGGGAAACACACACAAAGGGGAAGTGTTGAGGGAAATACAAAACTAGGGAAGTGAAGAGGGGAAGCACACAATGGGGTAGTGTAGAGGGCGAAACACACACAATGGGGAAGTGTCAAGGGGGAAACATAAACAAAGGGGAAGTGTCGAGGGAAATACAAAATTGGGGAAGTGAAGAGGGGAAACACAGAATGGGGAAATGTAGAGTGGAAAACACACAATGGGGAAGTATAGAGGGGGAAACACACAATGGGGAAGTGCAGAGGGGGAAACACACAATGGGGAAGTGCAGAGGGGGAAGTGTGGAGGGGGAAACACACAATGGGGAAATGTAGAGGGGAAAACATACAATAGGGAAGTATAGAGGGGGAAACACACAATGGGGAAGTGTAGAGGGGGAAACACACACAATAGGGAAATGTAGAGCGAGAAACACACAATGGGGAAGTGTAGAGAGGGAAACACACAATGGGGAAGTGTAGAGGGGAAACACACAATAGGGAAGTCTCAAGGGGGAAACACACACAAAAGGGAAGTGTCGAGGGAAATACAAAACTAGGGAAGTGAAGAGGGGAAGCACACAATGGGGAAGTGTAGAGGGGGAAACACACAATCGGGAAGTGTAGAGTGGGAAACACACACAATGGGGAAGTGTAGAGGGGGAAACACACACAATAGGGAATTGTAGATAGGGAAACGTGCACAATGGGGAAGTGCAGAGGGGGAAACACACATTGGGGAAGTGTAGAGGGGGAAACACACAATCGGGAAGTGTAGAGCGAGAAACACACACAATGGGGAAGTGTACAGAGAAACACACAAAATGGCAAAGTGTAGATGGGGAAGCAAACACAATGGTGAAGTGTCAAGGGGGAAACACACAAAAAGGCGAAGTGTCGAGGGAAATACAAAACTAGGGAAGTGAAGAGGGGAAGCACACAATGGGGAAGTGTAGAGGGAGAAACACACACAATGGGGAAGTGTAGAGGGAGAAAACACACAATGGGGAAGTGCAGAGGAGGATATGTGCATTGGAGAAGCAAAGACTGGGAAACACACTCAATGGGAAGTGTAGAGGGAAACACACAAACTGGGGAAGTGTAGAGGGAAAGACACACAATGGGGAAATGTAGAGGGGGAAGTACACACAATGCGGAAGTGTACAGAGAAACGCACAAAATGGGGAACTGTAGAGGGGGAAACACACAATGGGGACGTGTACAGAGAAACACACAAAATGACAATGTGTAGATGGGGAAACACATAATGGGGAATTGTAGATGGGGAAACGCGCACAATGGTGAAGTGCAGTGGGGAAAATGCACATTGGATAAGCATAGACTGGGAAACACGCTCAATGGGAAGTGTCGAGGGGGGAACATACAATTGGGAAGTGTAGACGGGGAAACACACAAAATGGGGAAGTGTAGAGGGGGAAACATACAATTGGGAAGTGTAGAGAGGGAAACACACAAACTGGGGATGTGCAGAGGGAAACACACACAGTGGGTAAGTGTAGAGGGTGAAACATACAATTGGGAAGTGTAGAGGGGGAAACACACAATGCGGAAGTGTAGAGGGGGAAACACACAATGGGGAAGTGCAGAGGGGGAAACACACAATGGGGAAGTGTACAGAGAAACACACAAAATGGCAAAGTGTAAATGGAGAAACAAACACAATGGTGAAGTGTCAAGGAGGAAACACACACAATGGGGAAGTGTCGAGGGAAATACAAAATTGGGAAGTGAAGAGGGGAAGCACACAATGGGGAAGTGTAGAGGGAGAAACACACACAATGGGGAAGTGTAGAGGGGGAAAACACACAATGGGGAAGTGTAGACGGGGAAACACACAGAATGGGGAATTGTAGATTGGGAAACGCGCGCAATGGGGAAGTGCAGAGGGGGAAATGCACATTGGAGAAGCAAAGACTGGGAAACACACTCAATGGGAAGTGTAGAGGGAAACACACAAACTGGGGAAGTGTAGAGGGAAAGACACACAATGGAGAAATGTAGAGGGGGAAGCACACACAATGCAGAAGTGTACAGAGAAACACACAAAATGGCCAAGTGTAGATGGGGAAACAAACACAATGGTGAAGAGTCAAGTGGGAAACACACACACAGGGGAAGTGATGAGGGAAATACAAAACTAGGGAAGTCAAGAGGGGAAACACACAATGGGGAAGTGCAGAGGGGAAACACACAATGAGGAAGTTTACAGGGAGAAACACACACAATAGGGAACTGTAGAGGGGGAAACACACACTGGGGACGTGTACAGAGAAACACACAAAATGGCAATGTGTCGATGGGGAAACACACACAATGGCGAAGTGTAGAGGGGAAACACACAATGGGGAAGTGTAGATGGGGAAACGCGCATAATGGGGAAGTGCAGAGGGGAAACACACAATGGGGAATTGTAGATGGGGAAACGCACACAATGGGGAAGTGTAGAGGGGAAACACACAATGTGGAATTGTAGATGGGGAAACGCGCACAATGGGGAAGTGCAGAGGGGGAAATGCACATTGGATAAGCATAGACTGAGAAACACGCTCAATGGGAAGTGTAGAGGGAAACACACAAACTGGGGAAGTGTGGAGGGATAGACACACAATGGGGAAATGTAGAGGGGGAAGCACACACAATGCGGAAGTGCAGAGGGGGAAATGCACATTGGAATGCATAGACTGGGAAACACGCTCAATGGGAACTGTAGAGGGAAACACACAAACTGGGGATGTGCAGAGGGAAACACACACAGTGGGAAAGTGTAGAGGGGGAAACATACAATTGGGAAGTGTAGAGGGGGAAACACACACAATGGAGAAGTGTAGAGGCGGAAACACACACATTGGGGAAGTGTAGATGGGGAAACACACACAATGGGTATTGTAGTTTGGGAAACGTGCGCAATGGGGAAGTGCAGAGGGGGAAAGGCACATTGGAGAAGCAAAGACTGGGAAACACACTCAATGGGAAGTGTAGAGGGAAACACACAAACTGGGGAAGTGCAGAGGGGGAAACACACAATGGGGAAGTTTAGAGGGGGAAGCACACAATGGTGAAGTGTGGAGGGGGAAAACACGCAATGGGGAAGTGTCGCAGTGGAAACACACAATGTGGAAGCGTAGAGGGGGAAAAACACACAATCGGGAAGTATAGGGGAAACACACAATGGGGAAGTGGAGAGGGGGAAACACACACAATGGGGAAGTGCAGAGGGGGAAACACACAATCGGGAAGTGTACCGAGAAACACACAAAATAGCAAAGTGTAGATGGGGAAACAAACACAATGGTGAAGTGTCAAAGGGGAAACACACACCACGGTGAATTGTAGATGGGGAAACGTGCACAATGGGGAAGTGCAGAGGGGGAAACACACAATGGGGAAGTGAACAGAGAAACACACAAAATGGCAATGTGTAGATGGGGAAACACACACAATGGCGAAGTGTAGAGGGGGAACACACAATGGGGAATTGTAGATGGGGAAACGCACACAATGGGGAAGTGTAGAGGGGAAACACACAATGGGGAATTGTAGATGGGGAAACGCGCACAATGGGGAAGTGCAGAGGGGGAAATGCACATTGGATAAGCATAGACTGAGAAACACGCTCAATGGGAAGTGTAGAGGGAAACACACAAACTGAGGAAGTGTGGAAGGATAGACACACAATGGGGAAATGTAGAGGGGGAAGCACACACAATGCGGAAGTGTAGAGGGGGAAAGACACACAAAGGGGAAGTGTGGAGGAAAACACACAAACTGGGGAAGTGTCGAGGGGGAACACACACAAATGGAGAAATGTAGAGGGGGAAACACACAATGGGGAAGCGTAGAGGGAGAAACACACACAATGGAGAAGTGTAGAGGGGGAAACACACACATTGGGGAGGTATAGAGGGGGAAACACACACAATGGGGAAGTGAAGAGGGAAACACACACAATGGAGAAGTGTAGAGGTGGAAACACACACATTGGGGAAGTATAGAGGGGGAAACACACACAATGGGGAAGTGAGGAGGGAAACACACAATGTGGAAGTGTCGAGGTGGAAAGACTCAATGGGGAAGTGTGGAGGGGGAAACACACAATGGGGAAGTGCAGAGGGGGAAACACACAATGTGGAAGTGTCGAGGTGGAAACACTCAATGGGGAAGTGTAGAGGGGGAAACACACAATGGGGAAGTGCAGAGTGGGAAACACACACAATGGGGAAGTTTACAAGGAGAAACGCACACAATGGGGAAGTGTAGAGGGGGAAGCACACACAATGGGGAAGTGTAGAGGGGGAAACACACACAAAGGGGAAGTGTAGAGGGGGAAACACACAATGGGGAATTGTAGATGGTTAAACGCGCATAATGGGGAAGTGCAGAGGGGGAAATGTACATTGGAATGCATGGACTGGGAAACACGCTCAATGGAAAGTGTAGAGGGAAACACAGAAACTGGGGATGTGCAGAGGGAAACACACACAGTGGGAAAGTGTAGAGGGGGAAACATACAATTGAGAAGTGTACAGGGGGAAACACACAAAATGGGGAAGTGTAGAGGGGGAAACATACATTTGGGAAGTGCAGAGGGGGAAACACACAATGGGGAAGTGTAGAGGGGGAAACATACATTTGGGAAGTGCAGAGGGGGAAACACACAATGGGGAAATGTAGAGGGGGAAACACACACAATGGGGAAGTTTACAGGGAGAAACACACACAATGGGGAAGTGTAGAGGGGGAAGCACACACAATGCGGAAGTGTAGAGGGAGAAACACACACAATGGGGAAGTCTAGAGGGTGAAACACACAATGGGGAAGTGTAGAGGGAGAAACACACAATGGGGAAGTGTAGAGGGTGAAACACACAATGGAGAAGTTTCGAGGTGGAAACACACAATGGGGAAGTGTAGAGGGGGAAGCACTCAATGGGGAAGTGCAGAAGGGGAAACACGCAATCGGGAAGTGTAGAGGGGGAAACACACAATGAGGAAGTGTACAGAGACACACACAAAATGGCTAAGTGTAGATGGGGAAACAAACACAGTGGTGAAGTGTCAAGGGGGAAACACACACAAAGGGGAAGTGACGATGGAAATACAAAACTAGTGAAGTGAAGAGGGGAAACACACAATGGGGAAGTGTACAGAGAAACACACAAAATGGCAATGTGTAGATGGGGAAACACACACATTGGCGAAGTGTAGAGGGGGAAACACACAATGGGGAATTGTAGATGGGGAAACGCGCATAATGGGGAAGTGCAGAGGAGGAAATGCACATTGGAATGCATAGACTGGGAAACACGCTCAATGGGAAGTGTCGAGGGAAACACACAAACTGGGGATGTGCAGAGGGAAACACACACAGTGGGGAAGTGCAGAGGGGGAAACACACAATGGGGAAGTGTAGAGGGGGAAACACACACAATGGGGAAGTTTACAGGGAGAAACACACACAATGGGGAAGTGTAGAGGGGGAAGCACACACAATGGGGAAGTGTAGAGGGAGAAACACACAATGGGGAAGTGTAGAGGTGGAAACACACAATGGGGAAGTGTAGAGGGGGAAACACACAAAATGGAGAAGTGTAGAGGGGGAAACATACAATTGGGAAGTGTAGAGGGGGAAACACACAATGGGGAAGTGCAGAGGGGGAAACACACAATGGGGAAGTGTAGAGGGGGAAACACACACAATGGGGAAGTTTACAGGGAGAAACACACACAATGGGGAAGTGTAGAGGGGGAAGCACACACAATGGGGAAGTGTAGAGGGAGAAACACACAATGGGGAAGTGTAGAGGTGGAAACACACAATGGGGAAGTGTAGAGGGTGAAACACACAATGGAGAAGTGTCGAGGTGGAAACACACAATGGGGAAGTGTAGAGGGGAAAACACTCAATGGGGAAGTGCAGAAAGGGAAACACGCAATCGGGAAGTGTAGAGCGGGAAACACACAATGGGGAAGTGTACAGAGAAACAAACAAAATGGCTAAGTGTAGATGGGGAAACAAACACAGTGGTGAAGTGTTAAGGGGGAAACACACACAAAGGGGAAGTGACGAAGGAAATACAAAACTAGTGAAGTGAAGAGGGGAAACACACAATGGGGAAGTGTAGAGGGGGAAACACACACAATGGGGAATTGTAGATGGAGAAACGCGCATAATGGGGAAGTGCAGAGGGGGAAATGCACATTGGAATGCATAGACTGGGAAACACGCTCAATGGGAAGTGCAGAGGGAAACACACAAACTGGGGATGTGCAGAGGGAAACACACAAAATGGGGAAGTGTAGTGGGGGAAAAATACAATTGGGAAGTGTAGAGGGGGAAACACACAATGGGGAAGTGCAGAGGGGGAAACACACAATGGGGAAGTGTACAGAGAAACACACTAAATGGCAAAGTGTAGATGGGGAAACAAACACAATGGTGAAGTGTCAAGGAGGAAACACACACAATGGGGAAGTGTCGAGGGAAATACAAAACTGGGGAAGTGAAGAGGAAAAACACACAATTGGGAAGTGTATAGTGGAAAACACACAATGGGGAAGTGTAGAGGGTGAAACGCACAATGGGGAAGTGTAGAGCGGGAAACATACAAAATGGGGAAGTGAAGAGGGAAACACACAATGGGGAAGTGTGGAGGTAAACACACAAACTGCGCAAGTGTCGAGCGAAACACACACAGTGGGGAAGTGTAGAGGTGAAACACACAAAATCGTGACGTGCAGAGGGGGAAATACACAAAATGGGGAAGTGTAGAGGGGGAAACATACAATAGGGAAGTGTAGAGGGGGAAACACACAATGGGGAAGTGTCAAGGGGGAAACACACACAAAGGGGAAGTGTCGAGGGAAATACAAAACTAGGGAAGTGAAGAGGGGAAGCACACAATGGGGAAGTGTAGAGGGGGAAATACACAATGGGGAAGTGTAGAGGGGGAAACACACAATGGGGAAGTGTAGAGTGGGAAAAACACAATGGGGAAGTGTCGAGGGTGAAACACACAATGGGGAAGTGTAGAGGGGGAAACACATACAATGGGGTATTGTAGGTGGGGAAACGAGCACGATGGGGAATTGAAGAGGGGGAAATGCACATTGGAGAAGCGTAGACTTGGAAACAAGCTCAATGGGGAAGTTTAGAGGGGTAAATACACGCAATGGGGAAGTGTAGAGGGGGAACACACACAACAGGGAAGTGTAGAGGGAAGCACACACAATGGTGAAGTGTCGAGGGGGAAACACACAATAGAGAAGTGTAGAGGGGGAAACACACAATGGGAAAGTGTAGAGGGGAAACACACACAATGGGGAAGTGTAGAGGGGGAATCACACACAATGGGGAAGTGTAGAGGGGGAAACACACACAATGGGGAAGTGTAGAGGGGGAAACACACACAATGGGGTAGTGTCGAGGGGGAAACACACAATGGGAAAGTGTAGAGGGGAAACACACACAATGGGGAAGTGTAGAGGGGGAAGCACACAATGGGGAAGTCTAGAGGGGGAAACACACACAATGGGGAAGTGTAGAGGGGGAAGCACACACAATGGGGAAGTGTAGAGGGGGAAACACACACAATGGGGTAGTGTAGAGGGGGAAACACACAATGGGGATGTGTAGAGGGAAAACACACAATGGGGTAGTGTAGAGGGGGAAGCACACACAATGGGGAAGTGTATAGGGGGAACACACACAACAGGGAAGTGTAGAGGGAAGCACACACAATGGTGAAGTGTCGAGGGGGAAACACACAATAGAGAAGTGTAGAGGGGGAAACACACAATGGGAAAGTGTAGAGGGGAAACACACACAATGGGGAAGTGTAGAGGGGGAAGCACACACAATGGGGAAGTGTAGAGGTGGGAAACACGCTCAATCGGAAGTGTGGAGGGAAACACACAAACTGGGGAAGTGCAGAGGGAAAGACACACAATGGGGAAGTGTAGAGGGGGAAGCACACAAAATGCGGAAGTGTAGAGGGGGAAACACACACAATGGGGAAGTGTGGACGGAAACACACAAACTGGGGAAGTGTCGAGGGAAACACACACAATGGGGAAGTGTAGAGTGGTAAACACACAATGGGGAAGTGTAGAGGGTGAAACACACAATGGGGAAGTGTAGAGGGGGAAACACATACAATGGGGTATTGTAGGTGGGGAAACGAGCACGATGGGGAATTGAAGAGGGGGAAATGCACATTGGAGAAGCGTAGACTTGGAAACAAGCTCAATGGGGAAGTTTAGAGGGGTAAATACACGCAATGGGGAAGTGTAGAGGGGGAACACACACAACAGGGAAGTGTAGAGGGAAGCACACACAATGGTGAAGTGTCGAGGGGGAAACACACAATAGAGAAGTGTAGAGGGGGAAACACACAATGGGAAAGTGTAGAGGGGAAACACACACAATGGGGAAGTGTAGAGGGGGAAGCACACACAATGGGGAAGTGTAGAGGGGGAAACACACACAATGGGGAAGTGTAGAGGGGGAAACACACACAATGGGGTAGTGTCGAGGGGGAAACACACAATGGGAAAGTGTAGAGGGGAAACACACACAATGGGGAAGTGTAGAGGGGGAAGCACACAATGGGGAAGTCTAGAGGGGGAAACACACACAATGGGGAAGTGTAGAGGGGGAGGCACACACAATGGGGAAGTGTAGAGGGGGAAACACACACAATGGGGTAGTGTAGAGGGGGAAACACACAATGGGGATGTGTAGAGGGAAAACACACACAATGGGGAAGTGTAGAGGGGGAAGCACACACAATGGGGAAGTGTAGAGGGGGAAACACACACAATGGGGAAGTGTAGAGGGGGAAACACACACAATGGGGAAGTGTACAGAGAAACACATAAAATGGCATTGTGTAGATGGGGAAACACACACAATGGCGAAGTGTAGAGGGGGAAACACACAATGGGGAATTGTAGATGGGGAAACGCGCACAATGGGGAAGTGCAGAGGGGGAAATGCACATTGGAGAAGCAAAGACTGGGAAACACGCTCAATGGGAAGTGTAGAGGGAAACACACAAACTGGGGAAGTGTAGAGGGAAAGACACACAATGGGGAAATGTAGAGGGGGAAGCACACACAATGCGGAAGTGTAGAGGGGGAAACACACACAATGGGGAAGTGTGGAGGGAAACACACAAACTGCGGAAGTGTCGAGGGAAACACACACAGTGGGGAAGTGTAGAGTGGAAACACACAAAATGGTGACGTGCAGCGGGGAAACACACAAAATGGGAAAGTGTAGAGGGAGAAACATACAATAGGGAAGTGTAGAGGGGGAAACATACAATAGGGAAGTGTAGAGGGGGAAACATACAATAGGGAAGTGTAGAGGGGGGGACACACAATGGGGAAGTGTAGATGGGGAAACACACACAATGGGGAAGTGTCGAGGGGGAAAAACACAATGGGGAAGTGTGGAGGGATACACACAAACTGCGCAAGTATCGAGCGAAACACACACAGTGGGGAAGTATAGAGGGGAAACACACAAAATGGTGATGTGCAGCGGGGGAGACACACAAAATGGGGAAGTGTAGGGGGAAACATACAATAAGGATGTGTAGAGGGGGAAACACACATTAGGGAAGTGTAGAGGGGGAAACACACAATGGGGAAGTGTAGAGGGGGAAACACACACAATGGGGAATTGTAGATGGGGAAACGCGCACAATGGGGAAGTGCAGAGGGGGAAATGCACATTGGAGAAGCGTAGACTGGGAAACACGCTCAATCGGAAGTGTAGAGGGAAACACACAAACTGGGGAAGTGTAGAGGGAAAGACACACAATGGGGAAGTGGAGAGGGGGAAGCACACACAATGCGGCAGTGTAGAGGGAAACACACACAAAGGGGAAGTCTGGAAGAAAAAACAGACAGTGGGGAAGTGTTGAGGGGAAACACACAAAATGGTGACGTGCAGAGGGGGAAACACACAAAATGGGGAAGTGTAGAGGGGGAAACACACAATGGGGAAGTGTAGAGGGGAAACACACACAATGGGGAAGTGTAGAGAGTGAAACACACAATGGGGAAGTGTCAAGGGGGAAACACACAATGGGGAAGTGTCGAGGGGGAAACACACAATGGGGAAGTGTAGAGGGGGAAACACACAATGGGGAAGTGCAGAGGGGACAACACACAATGGGAAAGTGTTGAGAGTGAAACACACAATGGGGAAGTGTCAAGTGGGAAACACACACAAAGGGGAATTGTAGATGGGGAAACGTGCACAATGGGGAAGTGCAGAGGGAGAAACACACAATGGGGAAGTGTAGAGGGGGAAACACACAATGGGGAAGTGTAGAGGGGGAAACACACAATGGGGAAGTGAACAGAGAAACACACAATGTGGAAGTGTAGAGGGGGAAACACACACAATGGGGAAGTGTAGAGGGAGAAACACACAATGGGGAAGTGTAGAGGGGGAAACACACAATGGGGAAGTTAAGAGGGGGAAACACACAATGGGGAAGTGAACAGAGAAACACACAATGTGGAAGTGTAGAGGGGGAAACACACACAATGGGGAAGTTTAGAGAGTGAAACACACAATGGGGAAGTGTCAAGGGGGAAACATACACAAAGGGGAATTGTAGATGGGGAAACGTGCACAATGGGGAAGTGCAGAGGGGGAAACACACAATGGGGAAGTGTAGAGGGGGAAACACACAATGGAGAAGTGTAGAGGGGGAAACACACACAAAGGGGAAGTGTTGAGGGAAATACAAAACTAGGGAAGTGAAGAGGGGAAGCACACAATGGGGAAGTGTAGAGGGAGAAACACACACAATGGGGAAGTGTCAAGGGGGAAACACACACAAAGGGGAATTGTAGATGGGGAAATGTGCACAATGGGGAAGTGCAGAGGGGGAAACACACAATGGGGAAGTATAGACGGGGAAACACACAATGGGGAAGTGTAGAGGGGGAAACACACAATGGGGAAGTGAACAGAGAAACACACAAAATGGCAATATGTAGATGGGGAAACACACACAATAGGGAAGTGTAGAGGGGGAAACACACAATATGGAATTGTAGATGGGGAAACGCACACAATGGGGAAGTGCAGAGGGGGAAATGCACATTGGAGATGCGTAGACTGGGAAACACGCTCAATGGGAAGTGTGTAGGGAAACAGACAAACTGGGGAAGTGTAGATGGAAAGACACACAATGGGGAAGTGCAGAGAGGGAAGCACACACAATGCGGAAGTGTGGAGGGAAACACACACAGTGGGGAAGTGTAGAGGGGAAACACACAAAATGGTGATGTGTCAAGGGTGAAACACACACAAAGGGTAAGTGTCGAGGGAAATACAAAACTGGGGAAGTGAAGAGGGGAAGCACACAATGGGGAAGTGTAGAGGGAGAAACACACAATGGGGAAGTGCAGAGGATGAAAGACACAATGGGGAAGTGTAGAGGGCGAAAAAAACAATGGGGAAGTGTCGAGGGGGAAACACACAAAAAGGGGAAGTGTAGAGGGGGAAACACACAATGGAGAAGTGTAGAGGGGGAAACACACACAAAGGGGAAGTGTAGAGGGGGGAAACACACACAAAGGGGAAGTGTCGAGGGAAATACAAAACTAGGGAAGTGAAGAGGGGAAGCACACAATGGGGAAGTGTAGAGGGAGAAACACACACAATGGGGAAGTGTAGAGGGGGAAACACGCAATGGGGAATTGTAGATGGGGAAACGCGCACAATGGGGAAGTGCAGAGGGGGAAGTGCACATTGGAGAAGCGTAGACTGGGAAACACGCTCAATGAGAAGTGTAGAGGGAAACACACAAACTGGGGAAGTGTAGAGGGAAAGACACACAATGGGGAAGTGTAGAGGGGGAAGCACACGCAATGCAGAAGTGTAGAGGGGGAAACACACACAATGGGGAAGTGTGGAGGGATACACACAAACTGCGCAAGTATCGAGCGAAACACACACAGTGGGGAAGTATAGAGGGGAAACACACAAAATGGTGATGTGCAGCGGGGGAGACACATAAAATGGGGAAGTGTAGGGGGAAACATACAATAAGGATGTGTAGAGGGGGAAACACACATTAGGGAAGTGTAGAGGGGGAAACACACAATGGGGAAGTGTAGAGGGGGAAACACACACAATGGGGAATTGTAGATGGGGAAACGCGCACAATGGGGAAGTGCAGAGGGGGAAATGCACATTGGAGAAGCGTAGACTGGGAAACACGCTCAATCGGAAGTGTAGAGGGAAACACACAAACTGGGGAAGTGTAGAGGGAAAGACACACAATGGGGAAGTGGAGAGGGGGAAGCACACACAATGCGGCAGTATAGAGGGAAACACACACAAAGGGGAAGTCTGGAGGAAAAAACAGACAGTGGGGAAGTGTTGAGGGGAAACACACAAAATGGTGACGTGCAGAGGGGGAAACACACAAAATGGGGAAGTGTAGAGGGGGAAACACACAATGGGGAAGTGTAGAGGGGAAACACACACAATGGGGAAGTGTAGAGAGTGAAACACACAATGGGGAAGTGTCAAGGGGGAAACACACAATGGGGAAGTGTCGAGGGGGAAACACACAATGGGGAAGTGTAGAGGGGGAAACACACAATGGGGAAGTGCAGAGGGGACAACACACAATGGGAAAGTGTTGAGAGTGAAACACACAATGGGGAAGTGTCAAGGGGGAAACACACACAAAGGGGAATTGTAGATGGGGAAACGAGCACAATGGGGAAGTGCAGAGGGGGAAACACACAATGGGGAAGTGTAGAGGGGGAAACACACAATGGGGAAGTGTAGAGGGGGAAACACACAATGGGGAAGTGAACAGAGAAACACACAAAATGGCAATATGTACATGGGGAAACACACACAATGTGGAAGTGTAGAGGGGGAAACACACACAATGGGGAAGTGTAGAGAGGGAAACACACAAACTGGGGATGTGCAGAGGGAAACACACACAGTGGGTAAGTGTAGAGGGGGAAACACACAATGGGGAAGTATAGACGGGGAAACACACAATGGGGAAGTGTAGAGGGGGAAACACACAATGGGGAAGTGAACAGAGAAACACACAAATGGCAATATGTAGATGGGGAAACACACACAATAGGGAAGTGTAGAGGGGAAAACACACAATATGGAATTGTAGATGGGGAAACGCACACAATGGGGAAGTGCAGAGGGGGAAATGCACATTGGAGATGCGTAGACTGGGAAACACGCTCAATGGGAAGTGTGTAGGGAAACACACAAACTGGGGAAGTGTAGATGGAAAGACACACAATGGGGAAGTGCAGAGAGGGAAGCACACACAATGCGGAAGTGTGGAGGGAAACACACACAGTGGGGAAGTGTAGAGGGGAAACACACAAAATGGTGATGTGTCAAGGGTGAAACACACACAAAGGGTAAGTGTCGAGGGAAATACAAAACTGGGGAAGTGAAGAGGGGAAGCACACAATGGGGAAGTGTAGAGGGAGAAACACACAATGGGGAAGTGCAGAGGATGAAACGCACAATGGGGAAGTGTAGAGGGGGAAACAAACAATGGGGAAGTGTAGAGGGGGAAACACACACAAAGGGGAAGTGTAGAGGGGGAAACACACAATGGAGAAGTGTAGAGGGGGAAACACACACAAAGGGGAAGTGTAGAGGGGGAAACACACACAAAGGGGAAGTGTCGAGGGAAATACAAAACTAGGGAAGTGAAGAGGGGAAGCACACAATGGGGAAGTGTAGAGGGAGAAACACACACAATGGGGAAGTGTAGAGGGGGAAACACGCAATGGGGAATTGTAGATGGGGAAACGCGCACAATGGGGAAGTGCAGAGGGGGAAATGCACATTGGAGAAGCGTAGACTGGGAAACACGCTCAATGAGAAGTGTAGAGGGAAACACACAAACTGGGGAAGTGTAGAGGGAAAGACACACAATGGGGAAGTGTATAGGGGGAAGCACACGCAATGCAGATGTGTAGAGGGGGAAACACACACAATGGGGAAGTGTGGAGGGATACACACAAACTGCGCAAGTATCGAGCGAAACACACACAGTGGGGAAGTATAGAGGGGAAACACACAAAATGGTGATGTGCAGCGGGGGAGACACACAAAATGGGGAAGTGTAGGGGGAAACATACAATAAGGATGTGTAGAGGGGGAAACACACATTAGGGAAGTGTAGAGGGGGAAACACACAATGGGGAAGTGTAGAGGGGGAAACACACACAATGGGGAATTGTAGATGGGGAAACGCGCACAATGGGGAAGTGCAGAGGGGGAAATGCACATTGGAGAAGCGTAGACTGGGAAACACGCTCAATCGGAAGTGCAGAGGGAAACACACAAACTGGGGAAGTGTAGAGGGAAAGACACACAATGGGGAAGTGGAGAGGGGGAAGCACACACAATGCGGCAGTGTAGAGGGAAACACACACAAAGGGGAATTCTGGAGGAAAAAACAGACAGTGGGGAAGTGTTGAGGGGAAACACACAAAATGGTGACGTGCAGAGGGGGAAACACACAAAATGGGGAAGTGTAGAGGGGGAAACACACAATGGGGAAGTGTAGAGGGGAAACACACACAATGGGGAAGTGTAGAGAGTGAAACACACAATGGGGAAGTGTCAAGGGGGAAACACACAATGGGGAAGTGTCGAGGGGGAAACACACAATGGGGAAGTGTAGAGGGGGAAACGCACAATGGGGAAGTGCAGAGGGGACAACACACAATGGGAAAGTGTTGAGAGTGAAACACACAATGGAGAAGTGTAGAGGGGGAAACACACACAAAGGGGAAGTGTTGAGGGAAATACAAAACTAGGGAAGTGAAGAGGGGAAGCACACAATGGGGAAGTGTAGAGGGAGAAACACACACAATGGGGAAGTGTCAAGGGGGAAACACACACAAAGGGGAATTGTAGATGGGGAAATGTGCACAATGGGGAAGTGCAGAGGGAGAAACACACAATGGGGAAGTGAACAGAGAAACACACAAAATGGCAATATGTAGATGGGGAAACACACACAATAGGGAAGTGTAGAGGGGGAAACACACAATATGGAATTGTAGATGGGGAAACGCACACAATGGGGAAGTGCAGAGGGGGAAATGCACATTGGAGATGCGTAGACTGGGAAACACGCTCAATGGGAAGTGTGTAGGGAAACAGACAAACTGGGGAAGTGTAGATGGAAAGACACACAATGGGGAAGTGCAGAGAGGGAAGCACACACAATGCGGAAGTGTGGAGGGAAACACACACAGTGGGGAAGTGTAGAGGGGAAACACACAAAATGGTGATGTGTCAAGGGTGAAACACACACAAAGGGTAAGTGTCGAGGGAAATACAAAACTGGGGAAGTGAAGAGGGGAAGCACACAATGGGGAACTGTAGAGGGAGAAACACACAATGGGGAAGTGCAGAGGATGAAAGACACAATGGGGAAGTGTAGAGGGCGAAAAAAACAATGGGGAAGTGTCGAGGGGGAAACACACAAAAAGGCGAAGTGTAGAGGGGGAAACACACAATGGAGAAGTGTAGAGGGGGAAACACACACAAAGGGGAAGTGTAGAGGGGGGAAACACACACAAAGGGGAAGTGTCGAGGGAAATACAAAACTAGGGAAGTGAAGAGGGGAAGCACACAATGGGGAAGTGTAGAGGGAGAAACACACACAATGGGGAAGTGTAGAGGGGGAAACACGCAATGGGGAATTGTAGATGGGGAAACGCGCACAATGGGGAAGTGCAGAGGGGGAAATGCACATTGGAGAAGCGTAGACTGTGAAACACGCTCAATGAGAAGTGTAGAGGGAAACACACAAACTGGGGAAGTGTAGAGGGAAAGACACACAATGGGGAAGTGTAGAGGGGGAAGCACACGCAATGCAGAAGTGTAGAGGGGGAAACACACACAATGGGGAAGTGTGGAGGGATACACACAAACTGCACAAGTATCGAGCGAAACACACACAGTGGGGAAGTATAGAGGGGAAACACACAAAATGGTGATGTGCAGCGGGGGAGACACACAAAATGGGGAAGTGTAGGGGGAAACATACAATAAGGATGTGTAGAGGGGGAAACACACACAATGGGGAAGTGTAGAGAGTGAAACACACAATGGGGAAGTGTCAAGGGGGAAACACACAATGGGGAAGTGTCGAGGGGGAAACACACAATGGGGAAGTGTAGAGGGGGAAACACACAATGGGGAAGTGCAAAGGGGACAACACACAATGGGAAAGTGTTGAGAGTGAAACACACAATGGGGAAGTGTCAAGGGGGAAACACACACAAAGGGGAATTGTAGATGGGGAAACGAGCACAATGGGGAAGTGCAGAGGGGGAAACTCACAATGGGGAAGTGTAGAGGGGGAAACACACAATGGGGAAGTGTAGAGGGGGAAACACACAATGGGGAAGTGAACAGAGAAACACACAATGTGGAAGTGTAGAGGGGGAAACACACACAATGGGGAAGTGTAGAGGGAGAAACACACAATGGGGAAGTGTAGAGGGGGAAACACACAATGGGGAAGTTAAGAGGGGGAAACACACAATGGGGAAGTGAACAGAGAAACACACAATGTGGAAGTGTAGAGGGGGAAACACACACAATGGGGAAGTTTAGAGAGTGAAACACACAATGGGGAAGTGTCAAGGGGGAAACATACACAAAGGGGAATTGTAGATGGGGAAACGTGCACAATGGGGAAGTGCAGAGGGGGAAACACACAATGGGAAAGTGTAGAGGGGGAAACACACAATGGAGAAGTGTAGAGGGGGAAACACACACAAAGGGGAAGTGTTGAGGGAAATACAAAACTAGGGAAGTGAAGAGGGGAAGCACACAATGGGGAAGTGTAGAGGGAGAAACACACACAATGGGGAAGTGTCAAGGGGGAAACACACACAAAGGGGAATTGTAGATGGGTAAATGTGCACAATGGGGAAGTGCAGAGGGGGAAACACACAATGGGAAAGTGTAGAGGGGGAAACACACAATGGAGAAGTGTAGAGGGGGAAACACACACAAAGGGGAAGTGTTGAGGGAAATACAAAACGAGGGAAGTGAAGAGGGGAAGCACACAATGGGGAAGTGTAGAGGGAGAAACACACACAATGGGGAAGTGTCAAGGGGGAAACATACACAAAGGGGAATTGTAGATGGGGAAACGTGCACAATGGGGAAGTGCAGAGGGGGAAACACACAATGGGAAAGTGTAGAGGGGGAAACACACAATGGAGAAGTGTAGAGGGGGAAACACACACAAAGGGGAAGTGTTGAGGGAAATACAAAACTAGGGAAGTGAAGAGGGGAAGCACACAATGGGGAAGTGTAGAGGGAGAAACACACACAATGGGGAAGTGTCAAGGGGGAAACACACACAAAGGGGAATTGTAGATGGGTAAATGTGCACAATGGGGAAGTGCAGAGGGGGAAACACACAATGGGAAAGTGTAGAGGGGGAAACACACAATGGAGAAGTGTAGAGGGGGAAACACACACAAAGGGGAAGTGTTGAGGGAAATACAAAACGAGGGAAGTGAAGAGGGGAAGCACACAATGGGGAAGTGTAGAGGGAGAAACACACACAATGGGGAAGTGTCAAGGGGAAAACACACACAAAGGGGAAGTGTAGAGAGGGAAACACACAAACAGGGGATGTGCAGAGGGAAACACACACAATGGGTAAGTGTAGAGGGGGAAACACACAATGGGGAAGTATAGACGGGGAAACACACAATGGGGAAGTGTAGAGGGGGAAACACACACAATGGGGAAGTGTAGAGGGGGAAACACACAATGGGGAAGTGAACAGAGAAACACACAAAATGGCAATATGTAGATGGGGAAACACACACAATAGGGAAGTGTAGAGGGGGAAACACACAATATGGAATTGTAGATGGGGAAACGCACACAATGGGGAAGTGCAGAGGGGGAAATGCACATTGGAGATGTGTAGACTGGGAAACACGCTCAATGGGAAGTGTGTAGGGAAACAGACAAACTGGGGAAGTGTAGATGGAAAGACACACAATGGGGAAGTGCAGAGAGGGAAGCACACACAATGCGGAAGTGTGGAGGGAAACACACACAGTGGGGAAGTGTAGAGGGGAAACACACAAAATGGTGATGTGTCAAGGGTGAAACACACACAAAGGGTAAGTGTCGAGGGAAATACAAAACTGGGGAAGTGAAGAGGGGAAGCACACAATGGGGAAGTGTAGAGGGAGAAACACACAATGGGGAAGTGCAGAGGATGAAAGACACAATGGGGAAGTGTAGAGGGCGAAAAAAACAATGGGGAAGTGTCGAGGGGGAAACACACAAAAAGGGGAAGTGTAGAGGGGGAAACACACAATGGAGAAGTGTAGAGGGGGAAACACACACAAAGGGGAAGTGTAGAGGGGGGAAACACACACAAAGGGGAAGTGTCGAGGGAAATACAAAACTAGGGAAGTGAAGAGGGGAAGCACACAATGGGGAAGTGTAGAGGGAGAAACACACACAATGGGGAAGTGTAGAGGGGGAAACACGCAATGGGGAATTGTAGATGGGGAAACGCGCACAATGGGGAAGTGCAGAGGGGGAAATGCACATTGGAGAAGCGTAGACTGTGAAACACGCTCAATGAGAAGTGTAGAGGGAAACACACAAACTGGGGAAGTGTAGAGGGAAAGACACACAATGGGGAAGTGTAGAGGGGGAAGCACACGCAATGCAGAAGTGTAGAGGGGGAAACACACACAATGGGGAAGTGTGGAGGGATACACACAAACTGCGCAAGTATCGAGCGAAACACACACAGTGGGGAAGTATAGAGGGGAAACACACAAAATGGTGATGTGCAGCGGGGGAGACACACAAAATGGGGAAGTGTAGGGGGAAACATACAATAAGGATGTGTAGAGGGGGAAACACACACAATGGGGAAGTGTAGAGAGTGAAACACACAATGGGGAAGTGTCAAGGGGCAAACACACAATGGGGAAGTGTCGAGGGGGAAACACACAATGGGGAAGTGTAGAGGGGGAAACACACAATGGGGAAGTGCAAAGGGGACAACACACAATGGGAAAGTGTTGAGAGTGAAACACACAATGGGGAAGTGTCAAGGGGGAAACACACACAAAGGGGAATTGTAGATGGGGAAACGAGCACAATGGGGAAGTGCAGAGGGGGAAACTCACAATGGGGAAGTGTAGAGGGGGAAACACACAATGGGGAAGTGTAGAGGGGGAAACACACAATGGGGAAGTGAACAGAGAAACACACAATGTGGAAGTGTAGAGGGGGAAACACACACAATGGGGAAGTGTAGAGGGAGAAACACACAATGGGGAAGTGTAGAGGGGGAAACACACAATGGGGAAGTTAAGAGGGGGAAACACACAATGGGGAAGTGAACAGAGAAACACACAATGTGGAAGTGTAGAGGGGGAAACACACACAATGGGGAAGTGTCAAGGGGGAAACACACACAAAGGGGAATTGTAGATGGGTAAATGTGCACAATGGGGAAGTGCAGAGGGGGAAACACACAATGGGAAAGTGTAGAGGGGGAAACACACAATGGAGAAGTGTAGAGGGGGAAACACACACAAAGGGGAAGTGTTGAGGGAAATACAAAACGAGGGAAGTGAAGAGGGGAAGCACACAATGGGGAAGTGTAGAGGGAGAAACACACACAATGGGGAAGTGTCAAGGGGGAAACATACACAAAGGGGAATTGTAGATGGGGAAACGTGCACAATGGGGAAGTGCAGAGGGGGAAACACACAATGGGAAAGTGTAGAGGGGGAAACACACAATGGAGAAGTGTAGAGGGGGAAACACACACAAAGGGGAAGTGTTGAGGGAAATACAAAACTAGGGAAGTGAAGAGGGGAAGCACACAATGGGGAAGTGTAGAGGGAGAAACACACACAATGGGGAAGTGTCAAGGGGGAAACACACACAAAGGGGAATTGTAGATGGGGAAATGTGCACAATGGGGAAGTGCAGAGGGGGAAACACACAATGGGGAAGTATAGACGGGGAAACACACAATGGGGAAGTGTAGAGGGGGAAACACACAATGGGGAAGTGAACAGAGAAACACACAAAATGGCAATATGTAGATGGGGAAACACACACAATAGGGAAGTGTAGAGGGGGAAACACACAATATGGAATTGTAGATGGGGAAACGCACACAATGGGGATGTGCAGAGGGGGAAATGCACATTGGAGATGCGTAGACTGGGAAACACGCTCAATGGGAAGTGTGTAGGGAAACACACAAACTGGGGAAGTGTAGATGGAAAGACACACAATGGGGAAGTGCAGAGAGGGAAGCACACACAATGCGGAAGTGTGGAGGTAAACACACACAGTGGGGAAGTGTAGAGGGGAAACACACAAAATGGTGATGTGTCAAGGGTGAAACACACACAAAGGGTAAGTGTCGAGGGAAATACAAAACTGGGGAAGTGAAGAGGGGAAGCACACAATGGGGAAGTGTAGAGGGAGAAACACACAATGGGGAAGTGTAGAGGGGGAAACAAACAATGGGGACGTGTAGAGGGGGAAACACACACAAAGGGGAAGTGTAGAGGGGGAAACACACAATGGAGAAGTTTTGAGGGGGAAACACACACAAAGGGGAAGTGTCGAGGGAAATACAAAACTAGGGAAGTGAAGAGGGGAAGCACACAATGGGGAAGTATAGAGGGAGAAACACACACAATGGGGAAGTGTAGATGGGGAAACACACACAATGGCGAAGTGTAGAGGGGGAAACACGCAATGGGGAATTGTCGATGGGGAAACGCACACAATGGGGAAGTGCAGAGGGGGAAATGCACATTGGAGAAGCGTAGACTGGGAAACACGCTCAATGAGAAGTGTAGAGGGAAACACACAAACTGGGGAAGTGTAGAGGGAAAGACACACAATGGGGAAGTGTAGAGGGGGAAGCACACGCAATGCAGAAGTGTAGAGGGGGAAACACACACAATGGGGAAGTGTGGAGGGATACACACAAACTGCGCAAGTATCGAGCGAAACACACACAGTGGGGAAGTATAGAGGGGAAACACACAAAATGGTGATGTGCAGCGGGGGAGACACACAAAATGGGGAAGTGTAGGGGGAAACATACAATAAGGATGTGTAGAGGGGGAAACACACATTAGGGAAGTGTAGAGGGGGAAACACACAATGGGGAAGTGTAGAGGGGGAAACACACACAATGGGGAATTGTAGATGGGGAAACGCGCACAATGGGGAAGTGCAGAGGGGGAAATGCACATTGGAGAAGCGTAGACTGGGAAACACGCTCAATCGGAAGTGTAGAGGGAAACACACAAACTGGGGAAGTGTAGAGGGAAACACACACAAAGGGGAATTCTGGAGGAAAAAACAGACAGTGGGGAAGTGTTGAGGGGAAACACACAAAATGGTGACGTGCAGAGGGGGAAACACACAATGGGGAAGTGTAGAGGGGAAACACACACAATGGGGAAGTGTAGAGAGTGAAACACACAATGGGGAAGTGTCAAGGGGGAAACACACAATGGGGAAGTGTCGAGGGGGAAACACACAATGGGGAAGTGTAGAGGGGGAAACGCACAATGGGGAAGTGCAGAGGGGACAACACACAATGGGAAAGTGTTGAGAGTGAAACACACAATCTGGGAAGTGTCAAGGGGGAAACACACACAAAGTAGAATTGTAGATCGGGAAACGTGCACAATGGGGAAGTGCAGAGGGGGAAACACACAATGGGGAAGTGTAGAGCGGGAAACACACAATGGAGAAGTGTAGAGGGGGAAACACACACAAAGGGGAAGTGTTGAGGGAAATACAAAACTAGGGAAGTGAAGAGGGGAAGCACACAATGGGGAAGTGTAGAGGGAGAAACACACACAATGGGGAAGTGTCAAGGGGGAAACACACACAAAGGGGAATTGTAGATGGGGAAATGTGCACAATGGGGAAGTGCAGAGGAAGAAACACACAATGGGGAAGTATAGAGGGGATAACACACAATGGGGAAGTGTAGAGGGGGAAACACACAATGGGGAAGTGAACAGAGAAACACACAAAATGGCAATATGTAGATGGGGAAACACACACAATAGGAAAGTGTAGAGGGGGAAACACACACAAAGGGGAAGTGTCGAGGGAAATACAAAACTAGGGAAGTGAAGAGGGGAAGCACACAATGGGGAAGTGTAGAGGGAGAAACACACACAATGGGGAAGTGTAGATGGGGAAACACACACAATGGCGAAGTGTAGAGGGGGAAACACGCAATGGGGAATTGTAGATGGGAAACACGCACAATGGGGAAGTGCAGAGGGGGAAATGCACATTGGAGAAGCGTAGACTGGGAAACACGCTCAATGGGAAGTGTAGAGGGAAACACACAAACTGGGGAAGTGTAGAGGGAAAGACACACAATGGGGAAGTGTCGAGGGGGAAGCACACGCAATGCAGAAGTGTAGAGGGGGAAACACACACAATGGGGAAGTGTGGAGGGATACACACAAACTGCGCAAGTATCGAGCAAAACACACACAGTGGGGAAGTATAGAGGGGAAACACACAAAATGGTGATGTGCAGCGGGGGAGACACACAAAATGGGGAAGTGTAGGGGGAAACATACAATAAGGATGTGTAGAGGGGGAAGCACACATTAGGGAAGTGTAGAGGGGGAAACACACAATGGGGAAGTGTAGAGGGGGAAACACACACAATGGGGAATTGTAGATGGGGAAACGCGCACAATGGGGAAGTGCAGAGGGGGAAATGCACATTGGAGAAGCGTAGACTGGGAAACACGCTCAATCTGAAGTGTAGAGGGAAACACACAAACTGGGGAAGTGTAGAGGGAAAGACACACAATGGGGAAGTGGAGAGGGGGAAGCACACACAATGCGGCAGTGTAGAGGGAAACACACACAAAGGGGAAGTCTGGAGGGAAAAACACACAGTGGGGAAGTGTTGAGGGGAAACACACAAAATGGTGACGTGCAGAGGGGGAAACACACAAAATGGAGAAGTGTAGAGGGGGAAACACACAATGGGGAAGTGTAGAGGGGAAACACACACAATGGGGAAGTGTAGAGAGTGAAACACACAATGGGGAAGTGTCAATGGGGAAACACACAATGGGGAAGTGTCGAGGGGGAAACACATAATGGGGAAGTGTAGAGGGGGAAACACACAATGGGGAAGTGCAGAGGGGACAACACACAATGGGAAAGTGTTGAGAGTGAAACACACAATGGGGAAGTGTCAAGGGGGAAACACACACAAAGGGGAATTGTAGATGGGGAAACGTGCACAATGGGGAAGTGCAGAGGGGGAAACACACAATGGGGAAGTGTAGAGGGGGAAACACACAATGGGGAAGTGAACAGAGAAACACACAATGTGGAAGTGTAGAGGGGGAAACACACACAATGGGGAAGTTTAGAGAGTGAAACACACAATGGGGAAGTGTCAAGGGGGAAACATACACAAAGGGGAATTGTAGATGGGGAAACGTGCACAATGGGGAAGTGCAGAGGGGGAAACACACAATGGGGAAGTGTAGAGGGGGAAACACACAATGGAGAAGTGTAGAGGGGGAAACACACACAAAGGGGAAGTGTTGAGGGAAATACAAAACTAGGGAAGTGAAGAGGGGAAGCACACAATGGGGAAGTGTAGAGGGAGAAACACACACAATGGGGAAGTGTCAAGGGGGAAACATACACAAAGGGGAATTGTAGATGGGGAAATGTGCACAATGGGGAAGTGCAGAGGGGGAAACACACAATGGGGAAGTATAGACGGGGAAACACACAATGGGGAAGTGTAGAGGGGGAAACACACAATGGGGAAGTGAACAGAGAAACACACAAAATGGCAATATGTAGATGGGGAAACACACACATTAGGGAAGTGTAGAGGGGGAAACACATAATATGGAATTGTAGATGGGGAAACGCACACAATGGGGAAGTGCAGAGGGGGAAATGCACATTGGAGATGCGTAGACTGGGAAACACGCTCAATGGGAAGTGTGTAGGGAAACACACAAACTGGGGAAGTGTAGATGGAAAGACACACAATGGGGAAGTGCAGAGAGGGAAGCACACACAATGCGGAAGTGTGGAGGGAAACACACACAGTGGGGAAGTGTAGAGGGGAAACACACAAAATGGTGATGTGTCAAGGGTGAAACACACACAAAGGGTAAGTGTCGAGGGAAATACAAAACTGGGGAAGTGAAGAGGGGAAGCACACAATGGGGAAGTGTAGAGGGAGAAACACACAATGGGGAAGTGCAGAGGATGAAACACACAATGGGGAAGTGTAGAGGGGGAAACAAACAATGGGGAAGTGTAGAGGGGGAAACACACACAAAGGGGAAGTGTAGAGGGGGAAACACACAATGGAAAAGTGTAGAGGGGGAAACACACACAAAGGGGAAGTGTCGAGGGAAATACAAAACTAGGGAAGTGAAGAGGGGAAGCACACAATGGGGAAGTGTAGAGGGAGAAACACACACAATGGGGAATTGTAGATGGGGAAACGCGCACAATGAGGAAGTGCAGAGGGGGAAATGCACATTGGAGAAGCGTAGACTGGGAAACAGGCTCAATCGGAAGTGTAGAGGGAAACACACAAACTGGGGAAGTGTAGAGGGAAAGACACACAATGGGGAAGTGGAGAGGGGGAAGCACACACAATGCGGCAGTGTAGAGTGAAACACACACAAAGGGGAAGTCTGGAGGGAAAAACACACAGTGGGGAAGTGTTGAGGGGAAACACACAAAATGGTGACGTGCAGAGGGGGAAACACACAAAATGGGGAAGTGTAGAGGGGGAAACACACAATGGGGAAGTGTAGAGGGGAAACACACACAATGGGGAAGTGTAGAGAGTGAAACACACAATGGGGAAGTGTCAAGGGGCAAACACACAATGGGGAAGTGTCGAGGGGGATACACACAATGGGGAAGTGTAGAGGGGGAAACACACACAAAGCAGAATTGTAGATCGGGAAACGTGCACAATGGGGAAGTGCAGAGGGGGAAACACACAATGGGGAAGTGTAGAGGGGGAAACACACAATGGAGAAGTGTAGAGGGGGAAACACACACAAAGGGGAAGTGTTGAGGGAAATACAAAACTAGGGAAGTGAAGAGGGGAAGCACACAATGGGGAAGTGTAGAGGGAGAAACACACACAATGGGGAAGTGTCAAGGGGGAAACACACACAAAGGGGATTTGTAGATGGGGAAATGTGCACAATGGGGAAGTGTAGAGGGAGAAACACACAATGGGGAAGTATAGAGGGGGAAACACACAATGGGGAAGTGTAGAGGGGGAAACACACAATGGGGAAGTGAACAGAGAAACACACAAAATGGCAATATGTAGATGGGGAAACACACACAATAGGGAAGTGTAGAGGGGGAAACACACACAAAGGGGAAGTGTCGAGGGAAATACAAAACTAGGGAAGTGAAGAGGGGAAGCACACAATGGGGAAGTGTAGAGGGAGAAACACACACAATGGGGAAGTGTAGATGGGGAAACATACACAATGGCGAAGTGCAGAGGGGGAAACACGCAATGGGGAATTGTAGATGGGGAAACGCGCACAATGGGGTAGTGCAGAGGGGGAAATGCACATTGGAGAAGCGTAGACTGGGAAACACGCTCAATGGGAAGTGTAGAGGGAAACACACAAACTGGGGAAGTGTAGAGGGAAAGACACACAAAGGGGAATTCTGGAGGAAAAAACAGACAGTGGGGAAGTGTTGAGGGGAAACACACAAAATGGTGATGTGCAGCGGGGGAGACACACAAAATGGGGAAGTGTAGGGGGAAACATACAATAAGGATGTGTAGAGGGGGAAACACACATTAGGGAAGTGTAGAGGGGGAAACACACAATGGGGAAGTGTAGAGGGGGAAACACACACAATGGGGAATTGTAGATGGGGAAACGCGCACAATGGGGAAGTGCAGAGGGGGAAATGCACATTGGAGAAGCGTAGACTGGGAAACACGCTCAATCGGAAGTGTAGAGGGAAACACACAAACTGGGGAAGTGTAGAGGGAAACACACACAAAGGGGAATTCTGGAGGAAAAAACAGACAGTGGGGAAGTGTTGAGGGGAAACACACAAAATGGTGACGTGCAGAGGGGGAAACACACAATGGGGAAGTGTAGAGGGGAAACACACACAATGGGGAAGTGTAGAGAGTGAAACACACAATGGGGAAGTGTCAAGGGGGAAACACACAATGGGGAAGTGTCGAGGGGGAAACACACAATGGGGAAGTGTAGAGGGGGAAACGCACAATGGGGAAGTGCAGAGGGGACAACACACAATGGGAAAGTGTTGAGAGTGAAACACACAATCTGGGAAGTGTCGAGGGGGAAACACACACAAAGTAGAATTGTAGATCGGGAAACGTGCACAATGGGGAAGTGCAGAGGGGGAAACACACAATGGGGAAGTGTAGAGGGGGAAACACACAATGGAGAAGTGTAGAGGGGGAAACACACACAAAGGGGAAGTGTTGAGGGAAATACAAAACTAGGGAAGTGAAGAGGGGAAGCACACAATGGGGAAGTGCAGAGGGAGAAACACACACAATGGGGAAGTGCAGAGGGGAAACACAATGGGGAAGTATACCGAGAAACACACAAAATAGCACAGTGTAGATGGGGAAAGAAACACAATGGTGAAGTGTCAAGGGGGAAACACACACAATGGGGAAGTGTCGAGGGAAATACTAAACAAGGGATGTGAAGAGGGGAAGCACACAATGGGGAAGTGTAGAGGGGGAAACACACAATGGGGACGTGTAGATGGGGAAACACACACAATGGGGAATTGTAGATGGGGAAATACACGCAATGGGGAAGTGTAGAGGGAGAAACAAACAATGGGGAAGTGTAGAGGGGGAAACAAACAATGGGGAAGTGTAGAGGGGGAAACACACAATTGGGAAGTGTCGAGGGGAAAATACACACAATGGGGAAGTGTCGAAGGGAAAATGCACACAATGGGGATGTGTCGAGGGGGAAACACACAATGGGGAAGTGTAGAGAGGGAAACACACAATGGGGAAGTGTAGAGAGGGAAACACACAATGGGGAAATGTAGAGGGGGAGACACACACAATGGGGAAGTGAAGAGGGAAATACACAATGGGGAAGTGTAGAGGGGGAAACACATAATGGGGAAGTGTATCGAGGGAAACACACAATGGGGAAGTGTAGAGCGGGAAACACACAATGGGGAAGTGTCGAGGGGAAAATACACACAATGGGGAAGTGAAGAGGGGGAAACACACAATGGGGAAGTGTAGAGGGTGAAACACACAATGGGGAAGTGTAGAGGGGGAAACACACAATGGTGAAGTGTAGAGGGGGAAACACACAATGGGGAAGTGTAGAGAGGGAAACACACAATGGGGAAGTGTAGAGGGTGAAACACACAATGGGGAAGTGTAGAGGGGGAAACACACAATGGTGAAGTGTAGAGGGGGAAACACACAATGGGGAAGTGTAGAGAGGGAAACACACAATGGGGAAATGTAGAGGGGGAGACACACACAATGGGGAAGTGAAGAGGGAAATACACAATGGGGAAGTGTAGAGGGGGAAACACATAATGGGGAAGTGTATCGAGGGAAACACACAATGGGGAAGTGTAGAGCGGGAAACACACAATGGGGAAGTGTCGAGGGGAAAATACACACAATGGGGAAGTGAAGAGGGGGAAACACACAATGGGGAAGTGTAGAGGGTGAAACACACAATGGGGAAGTGTAGAGGGGGAAACACACACAATGGGGAAGTGTAAAGGGAAACACACACAATGGGTAAGTGTAGAGGGGGAAACACACAATAGGGAAGTGTAGAGGGGGAAACACAGAATGGGGAAGTGTAGAGCGGGAAACACACAATGGGGAAGTGTAAAGGGAAACACACACAATGGGTAAGTGTAGAGGGGGAAACACACAATAGGGAAGTGTAGTGGGGGAAACACACAATGGGGAAGTGTAGATGGGGAAACAAATACAATGGTGAAGTGTCAAGGGGGAAACACACACAATGGGGAAGTGTCGAGGGAAATACAAAACTGGGGAAGAGAAGAGGGGAAACACAAAATCGGGAAGTGTAGAGGGAGAAACACACACAATAGGGAAATGTCGAGGGCAATACAAAGCTGGGGAAGTGAAGAGGGGAAACACACAATGGGGAAGTGTAGAGGGAGAAACACACACAATAGTGAAATGTAGAGCGAGAAACACACAATGGGGAAGTGTAGAGGGGAAACACACAATGGGGAAGTGTCAAGGGGGAAACACACACAAAGTGGAAGTGTCGAGGGAAATACAAAACTAGGGAAGTGAAGAGGGGAAGCACACAATGGGGAAGTGTAGAGGGGGAAACACACACAATGGGGAAGCGTAGAGGGGGAAACGCACACAATGGGGTGCAGAGGGGGAAAACACAATGGGGAAGTGTAGAGGGGGAAACACACAATGGGGAAGAGTAGAGTGGGAAACACACAATGGGGAAGTGTAGAAGGGGAAACACACAATGGAGAAATGTAGAGGGGTAAACATACAATAGGGAAGTGTAGATGGGGAAACACACAATGAGGAAGTGAAGAGGGGAAAACACACAATGGGGAAGTGTCAAGGGGGAAACACACACAAAGGGGAAGTGTTGAGGGAAATACAAAACTAGGGAAGTGAAGAGGGGAAGCACACAATGGGGAAGTGTAGAGGCCGAAACACACACAATGGGGAAGTGTCAATGGGGAAACATAAACAAAGGGGAAGTGTCGAGTGAAATACAAAATTGGGGAAGTGAAGAGGGGAAACACAGAATGGGGAAATGTAGAGTGGAAAACACACAATGGGGAAGTATAGAGGGGGAAACACACAATGGGGAAGTGCAGAGGGGGAAACACACAATGGGGAAGTGCAGAGGGGGAAGTGTAGAGTGGGAAACACACAATGGGGAAATGTAGAGGGGGAAACACACAATAGGGAAGTATAGAGGGGGTAACACACAATGGGGAAGTGCAGAGGGGGCAACAGACAATGGGGAAGTGCATAGGGGAAGTGTAGAGGAGGAAACACACAATGGGGATGTGTAGAGGGGGAAACACACAATCGGTAAGTGTAGAGGGGGAAACACACAATGGGGACTTGTGCAGAGAAACACACAAAATGACAACGTGTAGATGGGGAAACAAACACAATGGTGAAGTGCCAAGGGGGAAACGCACACAATGGGGAAGTGTCGAGGGAAATACAAAACTGGGAAGTGAAGAGGGGAAACACACAATGGGAAAGTGTAGAGAGTGAAACACACAATGGGGAAATGTAGCGGGGGAAACACACAATGGGGAAGTGTAGAGGGGAAAACACACAATGAGGAAGTGAAGAGGGAAACACACAATGGGGTAGTGTAGAGGGGTAAACATACAATAGGGAAGTGTCGATGGGGAAACACACAATGAGGAAGAGAAGAGGGAAACACACAATGGGGAAGTGTAGAGGGGAAAACACACACAATGGGGAAGTGCAGAGGGAGAAACACACAATGGGTAAGTGTAGAGGGGGTAACACACAATGGGGAAGTGTACAGAGGAACACACAAAATGGCAAAGTGTAGATGTGGAAACAAACACAATGGTGAAGTGTCAAGGGGGAAACACACACAATGGGGAAGTGTCGAGGAAAATACAAAACTGGGAAGTGAAGAGGGGAAACACACAATGGGGAAATGTAGAGGGGGAAACACACAATGGGGAAGTGTCGAGGGGAAAACACACAATGGGGAAGTGTAGAGGGTGAAACACACAATGGGGAAGTGTAGAGGAGGAAACACACAATGGGGAAGAGCAGAGGGGGAAACACACAATGGGGAAGTGTAGAGGGTGAAACACACAATGGGGAAGTGTAGAGGGGGAAACACACACAAAGGGGAAGTGTTGAGGGAAATACAAAACTAGGGAAGTGAAGAGGGGAAGCACACAATGGGGAAGTGTAGAGGGAGAAACACACACAATGGGGAAGTGTCAAGGGGGAAACACACACAAAGGGGAATTGTAGATGGGGAAATGTGCACAATGGGGAAGTGCAGAGGGAGAAACACACAATGGGGAAGTATAGAGGGGGAAACACACAATGGGGAAGTGTAGAGGGGGAAACACACAATGGGGAAGTGAACAGAGAAACACACAAAATGGCAATATGTACATGGGGAAACACACACAATAGGGAAGTGTAGAGGGGGAAACACACACAAAGGGGAAGTGTCGAGGGAAATACAAAACTAGGGAAGTGAAGAGGGGAAGCACACAATGGGGAAGTGTAGAGGGAGAAACACACACAATGGGGAAGTGTAGATGGGGAAACACACACAATGGCGAAGTGTAGAGGGGGAAACACGCAATGGGGAATTGTAGATGGGAAACGCGCACAATGGGGAAGTGCAGAGGGGGAAATGCACATTGGAGAAGCGTAGACTGGGAAACACGCTCAATGGGAAGTGTAGAGGGAAACACACAAACTGGGGAAGTGTAGAGGGAAAGACACACAATGGGGAAGTGTAGAGGGGGAAGCACACGCAATGCAGAAGTGTAGAGGGGGAAACACACACAATGGGGAAGTGTGGAGGGATACACACAAACTGCGCAAGTATCGAGCAAAACACACACAGTGGGGAAGTATAGAGGGGAAACACACAAAATGGTGATGTGCAGCGGGGGAGACACACAAAATGGGGAAGTGTAGGGGGAAACATACAATAAGGATGTGTAGAGGGGGAAGCACACATTAGGGAAGTGTAGAGGGGGAAACGCACAATGGGGAAGTGTAGAGGGGGAAACACACACAATGGGGAATTGTAGATGGGGAAACGCGCACAATGGGGAAGTGCAGAGGGGGAAACACACAATGGGGAAGTGTAGAGGGGGAAACACGCAATGGGGAAGTGTAGAGTGGGAAACACATAATGGGGAAGTGCAGAAGGGGAAACACACAATGGGGAAGTGTAGAGGGGTAAACATACAATGGGGAAGTGTACCGAGAAACACACAAAATGGCAAAGTGTAAATGGGGAAACAAACACAATGGTGAAGTGTCAAGGGGGAAACACACTCAAAGGGGAAGTGTCGATGGAAATACAAAATTGGGGAAGTGAAGAGGGGAAACACACAATGTGGAAGAGTCGAGGTGGAAACACTCAATGGGGAAGTGTAGAGGGGGAATCACACAATGGGGAAGAGCAGAGGGGGAAACACACAAAATGGAAGTGTGGAGGGTGAAAAACACAATGGGGAAGTGTAGAGGGGGAAACACACAATGGGGAAGTTAAGAGGGGGAAACACACAATGGGGAAGTGAACAGAGAAACACACAATGTGGAAGTGTAGAGGGGGAAACACACACAATGGGGAAGTTTAGAGAGTGAAACACACAATGGGGAAGTGTCAAGGGGGAAACACACACAAAGGGGAATTGTAGATGGGGAAACGTGCACAATGGGGAAGTGCAGAGGGGGAAACACACAATGGGGAAGTGTAGAGGGGGAAACACACAATGGAGAAGTTTAGAGGGGGAAACACACACAAAGGGGAAGTGTTGAGGGAAATACAAAACTAGGGAAGTGAAGAGGGGAAGCACACAATGGGGAAGTGTAGAGGGAGAAACACACACAATGGGGAAGTGTCAAGGGGGAAACACACACAAAGGGGAATTGTAGATGGGGAAATGTGCACAATGGGGAAGTGCAGAGGGGGAAACACACAATGGGGAAGTATAGACGGGGAAACACACAATGGGGAAGTGTAGAGGGGGAAACACACAATGGGGAAGTGAACAGAGAAACACACAAAATGGCAATATGTAGATGGGGAAACACACACAATAGGGAAGTGTAGAGGGGGAAACACACAATATGGAATTGTAGATGGGGAAACGCACACAATGGGGAAGTGCAGAGGGGGAAATGCACATTGGAGATGCGTAGACTGGGAAACACGCTCAATGGGAAGTGTGTAGGGAAACAGACAAACTGGGGAAGTGTAGATGGAAAGACACACAATGGGGAAGTGCAGAGAGGGAAGCACACACAATGCGGAAGTGTGGAGGGAAACACACACAGTGGGGAAGTGTAGAGGGGAAACACACAAAATGGTGATGTGTCAAGGGTGAAACACACACAAAGGGTAAGTGTCGAGGGAAATACAAAACTGGGGAAGTGAAGAGGGGAAGCACACAATGGGGAAGTGTAGAGGGAGAAACACACAATGGGGAAGTGCAGAGGATGAAAGACACAATGGGGAAGTGTAGAGGGCGAAAAAAACAATGGGGAAGTGTCGAGGGGGAAACACACAAAAAGGGGAAGTGTAGAGGGGGAAACACACAATGGAGAAGTGTAGAGGGGGAAACACACACAAAGGGGAAGTGTAGAGGGGGGAAACACACACAAAGGGGAAGTGTCGAGGGAAATACAAAACTAGGGAAGTGAAGAGGGGAAGCACACAATGGGGAAGTGTAGAGGGAGAAACACACACAATGGGGAAGTGTAGAGGGGGAAACACGCAATGGGGAATTGTAGATGGGGAAACGCGCACAATGGGGAAGTGCAGAGGGGGAAATGCACATTGGAGAAGCGTAGACTGTGAAACACGCTCAATGAGAAGTGTAGAGGGAAACACACAAACTGGGGAAGTGTAGAGGGAAAGACACACAATGGGGAAGTGTAGAGGGGGAAGCACACGCAATGCAGAAGTGTAGAGGGGGAAACACACACAATGGGGAAGTGTGGAGGGATACACACAAACTGCGCAAGTATCGAGCGAAACACACACAGTGGGGAAGTATAGAGGGGAAACACACAAAATGGTGATGTGCAGCGGGGGAGACACACAAAATGGGGAAGTGTAGGGGGAAACATACAATAAGGATGTGTAGAGGGGGAAACACACACAATGGGGAAGTGTAGAGAGTGAAACACACAATGGGGAAGTGTCAAGGGGGAAACACACAATGGGGAAGTGTCGAGGGGGAAACACACAATGGGGAAGTGTAGAGGGGGAAACACACAATGGGGAAGTGCAAAGGGGACAACACACAATGGGAAAGTGTTGAGAGTGAAACACACAATGGGGAAGTGCAGAGGGGGAAACTCACAATGGGGAAGTGTAGAGGGGGAAACACACACAATGGGGAAGTGTAGAGGGAGAAACACACAATGGGGAAGTGTAGAGGGGGAAACACACAATGGGGAAGTTAAGAGGGGGAAACACACAATGGGAAAGTGAACAGAGAAACACACAATGTGGAAGTGTAGAGGGGGAAACACACACAATGGGGAAGTTTAGAGAGTGAAACACACAATGGGGAAGTGTCAAGGGGGAAACATACACAAAGGGGAATTGTAGATGGGGAAACGTGCACAATGGGGAAGTGCAGAGGGGGAAACACACAATGGGAAAGTGTAGAGGGGGAAACACACAATGGAGAAGTGTAAAGGGGGAAACACACACAAAGGGGAAGTGTTGAGGGAAATACAAAACTAGGGAAGTGAAGAGGGGAAGCACACAATGGGGAAGTGTAGAGGGAGAAACACACACAATGGGGAAGTGTCAAGGGGGAAACACACACAAAGGGGAATTGTAGATGGGTAAATGTGCACAATGGGGAAGTGCAGAGGGGGAAACACACAATGGGAAAGTGTAGAGGGGGAAACACACAATGGAGAAGTGCAGAGGGGGAAACACACACAAAGGGGAAGTGTTGAGGGAAATACAAAACGAGGGAAGTGAAGAGGGGAAGCACACAATGGGGAAGTGTAGAGGGAGAAACACACACAATGGGGAAGTGTCAAGGGGGAAACATACACAAAGGGGAATTGTAGATGGGGAAACGTGCACAATGGGGAAGTGCAGAGGGGGAAACACACAATGGGAAAGTGTAGAGGGGGAAACACACAATGGAGAAGTGTAGAGGGGGAAACACACACAAAGGGGAAGTGTTGAGGGAAATACAAAACTAGGGAAGTGAAGAGGGGAAGCACACAATGGGGAAGTGTAGAGGGAGAAACACACACAATGGGGAAGTGTCAAGGGGGAAACACACACAAAGGGGAATTGTAGATGGGGAAACGTGCACAATGGGGAAGTGCAGAGGGGGAAACACACAATGGGGAAGTATAGACGGGGAAACACACAATGGGGAAGTCTAGAGGGGGAAACACACAATGGGGAAGTGAACAGAGAAACACACAAAATGGCAATATGTAGATGGGGAAACACACACAATAGGGAAGTGTAGAGGGGGAAACACACAATATGGAATTGTAGATGGGGAAACGCACACAAAGGGTAAGTGTAGAGGGGGAAACACACAATGGAGAAGCGTAGACTGGGAAACACGCTCAATGGGAAGTGTGTAGGGAAACACACAAACTGGGGAAGTGTAGATGGAAAGACACACAATGGGGAAGTGCAGAGAGGGAAGCACACACAATGCGGAAGTGTGGAGGTAAACACACACAGTGGGGAAGTGTAGAGGGGAAACACACAAAATGGTGATGTGTCAAGGGTGAAACACACACAAAGGGTAAGTGTCGAGGGAAATACAAAACTGGGGAAGTGAAGAGGGGAAGCACACAATGGGGAAGTGTAGAGGGAGAAACACACAATGGGGACGTGTAGAGGGGGAAACACACACAAAGGGGAAGTGTAGAGGGGGAAACACACAATGGAGAAGTTTAGAGGGGGAAACACACACAAAGGGGAAGTGTCGAGGAAATACAAAACTAGGGAAGTGAAGAGGGGAAGCACACAATGGGGAAGTATAGAGGGAGAAACACACACAATGGGGAAGTGTAGATGGGGAAACACACACAATGGCGAAGTGTAGAGGGGGAAACACGCAATGGGGAATTGTCGATGGGGAAACGCACACAATGGGGAAGTGCAGAGGGGGAAATGCACATTGGAGAAGCGTAGACTGGGAAACACGCTCAATGAGAAGTGTAGAGGGAAACACACAAACTGGGGAAGTGTAGAGGGAAAGACACACAATGGGGAAGTGTAGAGGGGGAAGCACACGCAATGCAGAAGTGTAGAGGGGGAAACACACACAATGGGGAAGTGTGGAGGGATACACACAAACTGCGCAAGTATCGAGCGAAACACACACAGTGGGGAAGTATAGAGGGGAAACACACAAAATGGTGATGTGCAGCGGGGGAGACACACAAAATGGGGAAGTGTAGGGGGAAACATACAATAAGGATGTGTAGAGGGGGAAACACACATTAGGGAAGTGTAGAGGGGGAAACACACAATGGGGAAGTGTAGAGGGGGAAACACACACAATGGGGAATTGTAGATGGGGAAACGCGCACAATGGGGAAGTGCAGAGGGGGAAATGCACATTGGAGAAGCGTAGACTGGGAAACACGCTCAATCGGAAGTGTAGAGGGAAACACACAAACTGGGGAAGTGTAGAGGGAAACACACACAAAGGGGAATTCTGGAGGAAAAAACAGACAGTGGGGAAGTGTTGAGGGGAAACACACAAAATGGTGACGTGCAGAGGGGGAAACACACAATGGGGAAGTGTAGAGGGGAAACACACACAATGGGGAAGTGTAGAGAGTGAAACACACAATGGGGAAGTGTCAAGGGGGAAACACACAATGGGGAAGTGTCGAGGGGGAAACACACAATGGGGAAGTGTAGAGGGGGAAACGTACAATGGGGAAGTGCAGAGGGGACAACACACAATGGGAAAGTGTTGAGAGTGAAACACACAATCTGGGAAGTGTCAAGGGGGAAACACACACAAAGTAGAATTGTAGATCGGGAAACGTGCACAATGGGGAAGTGCAGAGGGGGAAACACACAATGGGGAAGTGTAGAGGGGGAAACACACAATGGAGAAGTGTCAAGGGGGAAACACACACAAAGTAGAATTGTAGATGGGGAAATGTGCACAATGGGGAAGTGCAGAGGAAGAAACACACAATGGGGAAGTATAGAGGGGATAACACACAATGGGGAAGTGTAGAGGGGGAAACACACAATGGGGAAGTGAACAGAGAAACACACAAAATGGCAATATGTAGATGGGGAAACACACACAATAGGAAAGTGTAGAGGGGGAAACACACACAATGGGGAAGTGTGGAGGGATACACACAAACTGCGCAAGTATCGAGCGAAACACACACAGTGGGGAAGTATAGAGGGGAAACACACAAAATGGTGATGTGCAGCGGGGGAGACACACAAAATGGGGAAGTGTAGGGGGAAACATACAATAAGGATGTGTAGAGGGGGAAACACACATTAGGGAAGTGTAGAGGGGGAAACACACAATGGGGAAGTGTAGAGGGGGAAACACACACAATGGGGAATTGTAGATGGGGAAACGCGCACAATGGGGAAGTGCAGAGGGGGAAATGCACATTGGAGAAGCGTAGACTGGGAAACACGCTCAATCGGAAGTGTAGAGGGAAACACACAAACTGGGGAAGTGTAGAGGGAAACACACACAAAGGGGAATTCTGGAGGAAAAAACAGACAGTGGGGAAGTGTTGAGGGGAAACACACAAAATGGTGACGTGCAGAGGGGGAAACACACAATGGGGAAGTGTAGAGGGGAAACACACACAATGGGGAAGTGTAGAGAGTGAAACACACAATGGGGAAGTGTCAAGGGGGAAACACACAATGGGGAAGTGTCGAGGGGGAAACACACAATGGGGAAGTGTAGAGAGTGAAACACACAATGGGGAAGTGTCAAGGGGGAAACACACAATGGGGAAGTGTCGAGGGGGAAACACACAATGGGGAAGTGTAGAGGGGGAAACACACAATGGGGAAGTGCAGAGGGGACAACACACAATGGGAAAGTGTTGAGAGTGAAACACACAATCTGGGAAGTGTCAAGGGGGAAACACACACAAAGTAGAATTGTAGATCGGGAAACGTGCACAATGGGGAAGTGCAGAGGGGGAAACACACAATGGGGAAGTGTAGAGGGGGAAACACACAATGGAGAAGTGTCAAGGGGGAAACACACACAAAGTAGAATTGTAGATGGGGAAATGTGCACAATGGGGAAGTGCAGAGGAAGAAACACACAATGGGGAAGTATAGAGGGGATAACACACAATGGGGAAGTGTAGAGGGGGAAACACACAATGGGGAAGTGAACAGAGAAACACACAAAATGGCAATATGTAGATGGGGAAACACACACAATAGGAAAGTGTAGAGGGGGAAACACACACAAAGGGGAAGTGTCGAGGGAAATACAAAACTAGGGAAGTGAAGAGGGGAAGCACACAATGGGGAAGTGTAGAGGGAGAAACACACACAATGGGGAAGTGTAGATGGGGAAACACACACAATGGCGAAGTGTAGAGGGGGAAACACGCAATGGGGAATTGTAGATGGGAAACACGCACAATGGGGAAGTGCAGAGGGGGAAATGCACATTGGAGAAGCGTAGACTGGGAAACACGCTCAATGGGAAGTGTAGAGGGAAACACACAAACTGGGGAAGTGTAGAGGGAAAGACACACAATGGGGAAGTGTCGAGGGGGAAGCACACGCAATGCAGAAGTGTAGAGGGGGAAACACACACAATGGGGAAGTGTGGAGGGATACACACAAACTGCGCAAGTATCGAGCAAAACACACACAGTGGGGAAGTATAGAGGGGAAACACACAAAATGGTGATGTGCAGCGGGGGAGACACACAAAATGGGGAAGTGTAGGGGGAAACATACAATAAGGATGTGTAGAGGGGGAAGCACACATTAGGGAAGTGTAGAGGGGGAAACACACAATGGGGAAGTGTAGAGGGGGAAACACACACAATGGGGAATTGTAGATGGGGAAACGCGCACAATGGGGAAGTGCAGAGGGGGAAATGCACATTGGAGAAGCGTAGACTGGGAAACACGCTCAATCTGAAGTGTAGAGGGAAACACACAAACTGGGGAAGTGTAGAGGGAAAGACACACAATGGGGAAGTGGAGAGGGGGAAGCACACACAATGCGGCAGTGTAGAGGGAAACACACACAAAGGGGAAGTCTGGAGGGAAAAACACACAGTGGGGAAGTGTTGAGGGGAAACACACAAAATGGTGACGTGCAGAGGGGGAAACACACAAAATGGAGAAGTGTAGAGGGGGAAACACACAATGGGGAAGTGTAGAGGGGAAACACACACAATGGGGAAGTGTAGAGAGTGAAACACACAATGGGGAAGTGTCAAGGGGGAAACACACAATGGGGAAGTGTCGAGGGGGAAACACATAATGGGGAAGTGTAGAGGGGGAAACACACAATGGGGAAGTGCAGAGGGGACAACACACAATGGGAAAGTGTTGAGAGTGAAACACACAATGGGGAAGTGTCAAGGGGGAAACACACACAAAGGGGAATTGTAGATGGGGAAACGAGCACAATGGGGAAGTGCAGAGGGGGAAACACACAATGGGGAAGTTAAGAGGGGGAAACAGACAATGGGGAAGTGAACAGAGAAACACACAATGTGGAAGTGTAGAGGGGGAAACACACACAATGGGGAAGTTTAGAGAGTGAAACACACAATGGGGAAGTGTCAAGGGGGAAACATACACAAAGGGGAATTGTAGATGGGGAAACGTGCACAATGGGGAAGTGCAGAGGGGGAAACACACAATGGGGAAGTGTAGAGGGGGAAACACACAATGGAGAAGTGTAGAGGGGGAAACACACACAAAGGGGAAGTGTTGAGGGAAATACAAAACTAGGGAAGTGAAGAGGGGAAGCACACAATGGGGAAGTGTAGAGGGAGAAACACACACAATGGGGAAGTGTCAAGGGGGAAACATACACAAAGGGGAATTGTAGATGGGGAAATGTGCACAATGGGGAAGTGCAGAGGGGGAAACACACAATGGGGAAGTATAGACGGGGAAACACACAATGGGGAAGTGTAGAGGGGGAAACACACAATGGGGAAGTGAACAGAGAAACACACAAAATGGCAATATGTAGATGGGGAAACACACACATTAGGGAAGTGTAGAGGGGGAAACACATAATATGGAATTGTAGATGGGGAAACGCACACAATGGGGAAGTGCAGAGGGGGAAATGCACATTGGAGATGCGTAGACTGGGAAACACGCTCAATGGGAAGTGTGTAGGGAAACACACAAACTGGGGAAGTGTAGATGGAAAGACACACAATGGGGAAGTGCAGAGAGGGAAGCACACACAATGCGGAAGTGTGGAGGGAAACACACACAGTGGGGAAGTGTAGAGGGGAAACACACAAAATGGTGATGTGTCAAGGGTGAAACACACACAAAGGGTAAGTGTCGAGGGAAATACAAAACTGGGGAAGTGAAGAGGGGAAGCACACAATGGGGAAGTGTAGAGGGAGAAACACACAATGGGGAAGTGCAGAGGATGAAACACACAATGGGGAAGTGTAGAGGGGGAAACAAACAATGGGGAAGTGTAGAGGGGGAAACACACACAAAGGGGAAGTGTAGAGGGGGAAACACACAATGGAAAAGTGTAGAGGGGGAAACACACACAAAGGGGAAGTGTCGAGGGAAATACAAAACTAGGGAAGTGAAGAGGGGAAGCACACAATGGGGAAGTGTAGAGGGAGAAACACACGCAATGGGGAATTGTAGATGGGGAAACGCGCACAATGAGGAAGTGCAGAGGGGGAAATGCACATTGGAGAAGCGTAGACTGGGAAACACGCTCAATCGGAAGTGTAGAGGGAAACACACAAACTGGGGAAGTGTAGAGGGAAAGACACACAATGGGGAAGTGGAGAGGGGGAAGCACACACAATGCGGCAGTGTAGAGGGAAACACACACAAAGGGGAAGTCTGGAGGGAAAAACACACAGTGGGGAAGTGTTGAGGGGAAACACACAAAATGGTGACGTGCAGAGGGGGAAACACACAAAATGGGGAAGTGTAGAGGGGGAAACACACAATGGGGAAGTGTAGAGGGGAAACACACACAATGGGGAAGTGTAGAGAGTGAAACACACAATGGGGAAGTGTCAAGGGGCAAACACACAATGGGGAAGTGTCGAGGGGGATACACACAATGGGGAAGTGTAGAGGGGGAAACACACACAAAGCAGAATTGTAGATCGGGAAACGTGCACAATGGGGAAGTGCAGAGGGGGAAACACACAATGGGGAAGTGTAGAGGGGGAAACACACAATGGAGAAGTGTAGAGGGGGAAACACACACAAAGGGGAAGTGTTGAGGGAAATACAAAACTAGGGAAGTGAAGAGGGGAAGCACACAATGGGGAAGTGTAGAGGGAGAAACACACACAATGGGGAAGTGTCAAGGGGGAAACACACACAAAGGGGATTTGTAGATGGGGAAATGTGCACAATGGGGAAGTGTAGAGGGAGAAACACACAATGGGGAAGTATAGAGGGGGAAACACACAATGGGGAAGTGTAGAGGGGGAAACACACAATGGGGAAGTGAACAGAGAAACACACAAAATGGCAATATGTAGATGGGGAAACACACACAATAGGGAAGTGTAGAGGGGGAAACACACACAAAGGGGAAGTGTCGAGGGAAATACAAAACTAGGGAAGTGAAGAGGGGAAGCACACAATGGGGAAGTGTAGAGGGAGAAACACACACAATGGGGAAGTGTAGATGGGGAAACACACACAATGGCGAAGTGTAGAGGGGGAAACACGCAATGGGGAATTGTAGATGGGGAAACGCGCACAATGGGGAAGTGCAGAGGGGGAAATGCACATTGGAGAAGCGTAGACTGGGAAACACGCTCAATGGGAAGTGTAGAGGGAAACACACAAACTGGGGAAGTGTAGAGGGAAAGACACACAAAGGGGAATTCTGGAGGAAAAAACAGACAGTGGGGAAGTGTTGAGGGGAAACACACAAAATGGTGATGTGCAGCGGGGGAGACACACAAAATGGGGAAGTGTAGGGGGAAACATACAATAAGGATGTGTAGAGGGGGAAACACACATTAGGGAAGTGTAGAGGGGGAAACACACAATGGGGAAGTGTAGAGGGGGAAACACACACAATGGGGAATTGTAGATGGGGAAACGCGCACAATGGGGAAGTGCAGAGGGGGAAATGCACATTGGAGAAGCGTAGACTGGGAAACACGCTCAATCGGAAGTGTAGAGGGAAACACACAAACTGGGGAAGTGTAGAGGGAAACACACACAAAGGGGAATTCTGGAGGAAAAAACAGACAGTGGGGAAGTGTTGAGGGGAAACACACAAAATGGTGACGTGCAGAGGGGGAAACACACAATGGGGAAGTGTAGAGGGGAAACACACACAATGGGGAAGTGTAGAGAGTGAAACACACAATGGGGAAGTGTCAAGGGGGAAACACACAATGGGGAAGTGTCGAGGGGGAAACACACAATGGGGAAGTGTAGAGGGGGAAACGCACAATGGGGAAGTGCAGAGGGGACAACACACAATGGGAAAGTGTTGAGAGTGAAACACACAATCTGGGAAGTGTCGAGGGGGAAACACACACAAAGTAGAATTGTAGATCGGGAAACGTGCACAATGGGGAAGTGCAGAGGGGGAAACACACAATGGGGAAGTGTAGAGGGGGAAACACACAATGGAGAAGTGTAGAGGGGGAAACACACACAAAGGGGAAGTGTTGAGGGAAATACAAAACTAGGGAAGTGAAGAGGGGAAGCACACAATGGGGAAGTGTAGAGGGAGAAACACACACAATGGGGAAGTGTCAAGGGGGAAACACACACAAAGGGGAATTGTAGATGGGGAAATGTGCACAATGGGGAAGTGCAGAGGAAGAAACACACAATGGGGAAGTATAGAGGGGATAACACACAATGGGGAAGTGTAGAGGGGGAAACACACAATGGGGAAGTGAACAGAGAAACACACAAAATGGCAATATGTAGATGGGGAAACACACACAATAGGAAAGTGTAGAGGGGGAAACACACACAAAGGGGAAGTGTCGAGGGAAATACAAAACTAGGGAAGTGAAGAGGGGAAGCACACAATGGGGAAGTGTAGAGGGAGAAACACACACAATGGGGAAGTGTAGATGGGGAAACACACACAATCGCGAAGTGTAGAGGGGGAAACACGCAATGGGGAATTGTAGATGGGGAAACGCGCACAATGGGGAAGTGCAGAGGGGGAAATGCACATTGGAGAAGCGTAGACTGGGAAACACGCTCAATGAGAAGTGTAGAGGGAAACACACAAACTGGGGAAGTGTACAGGGAAAGACACACAATGGGGAAGTGTAGAGGGGGAAGCACACGCAATGCAGAAGTGTAGAGGGGGAAACACACACAATGGGGAAGTGTAGAGGGGGAAGCACACACAATGCGGCAGTGTAGAGGGAAACACACACAAAGGGGAAGTCTGGAGGGAAAAACACACAGTGGGGAAGTGTTGAGGGGAAACACACAAAATGGTGACGTGCAGAGGGGGAAACACACAAAATGGAGAAGTGTAGAGGGGGAAACACACAATGGGGAAGTGTAGAGGGGAAACACACACAATGGGGAAGTGTAGAGAGTGAAACACACAATGGGGAAGTGTCAAGGGGGAAACACACAATGGGGAAGTGTCGAGGGGGAAACACACAATGGGGAAGTGTAGAGGGGGAAACACACAATGGGGAAGTGCAGAGGGGACAACACACAATGGGAAAGTGTTGAGAGTGAAACACACAATGGGGAAGTGTCAAGGGGGAAACACACACAAAGGGGAATTGTAGATGGGGAAACGTGCACAATGGGGAAGTGCAGAGGGGGAAACACACAATGGGGAAGTGTAGAGGGGGAAACACACAATGGGGAAGTGTAGAGGGGGAAACACACAATGGGGAAGTGAACAGAGAAACACACAATGTGGAAGTGTAGAGGGGGAAACACACACAATGGGGAAGTGTAGAGGGAGAAACACACAATGGGGAAGTGTAGAGGGGGAAACACACAATGGGGAAGTTAAGAGGGGGAAACACACAATGGGGAAGTGAACAGAGAAACACACAATGTGGAAGTGTAGAGGGGGAAACACACACAATGGGGAAGTTTAGAGAGTGAAACACACAATGGGGAAGTGTCAAGGGGGAAACATACACAAAGGGGAATTGTAGATGGGGAAACGTGCACAATGGGGAAGTGCAGAGGGGGAAACACACAATGGGGAAGTGTAGAGGGGGAAACACACAATGGAGAAGTGTAGAGGGGGAAACACACACAAAGGGGAAGTGTTGAGTGAAATACAAAACTAGGGAAGTGAAGAGGGGAAGCACACAATGGGGAAGTGTAGAAGGAGAAACACACACAATGGGGAAGTGTCAAGGGGGAAACACACACAAAGGGGAATTGTAGATGGGGAAATGTGCACAATGGGGAAGTGCAGAGGGGGAAACACACAATGGGGAAGTATAGACGGGGAAACACACAATGGGGAAGTGTAGAGGGGGAAACACACAATGGGGAAGTGAACAGAGAAACACACAAAATGGCAATGTGTAGATGGGGAAACACACACATTAGGGAAGTGTAGAGGGGGAAACACATAATATGGAATTGTAGATGGGGAAACGCACACAATGGGGAAGTGCAGAGGGGGAAATGCACATTGGAGATGCGTAGACTGGGAAACACGCTCAATGGGAAGTGTGTAGGGAAACACACAAACTGGGGAAGTGTAGATGGAAAGACACACAATGGGGAAGTGCAGAGAGGGAAGCACACACAATGCGGAAGTGTGGAGGGAAACACACACAGTGGGGAAGTGTAGAGGGGAAACACACAAAATGGTGATGTGTCAAGGGTGAAACACACACACAGGGTAAGTGTCGAGGGAAATACAAAACTGGGGAAGTGAAGAGGGGAAGCACACAATGGGGAAGTGTAGAGGGAGAAACACACAATGGGGAAGTGCAGAGGATGAAACACACAATGGGGAAGTGTAGAGGGGGAAACAAACAATGGGGAAGTGTAGAGGGGGAAACACACACAAAGGGGAAGTGTAGAGGGGGAAACACACAATGGAGAAGTGTAGAGGGGGAAACACACACAAAGGGGAAGTGTAGAGGGGGAAACACACACAAAGGGGAAGTGTCGAGGGAAATACAAAACTAGGGAAGTGAAGAGGGGAAGCACACAATGGGGAAGTGTAGAGGGAGAAACACACACAATGGGGAAGTGTAGAGGGGGAAACACGCAATGGGGAATTGTAGATGGGGAAACGCGCACAATGGGGAAGTGCAGAGGGGGAAATGCACATTGGAGAAGCGTAGACTGGGAAACACGCTCAATGAGAAGTGTAGAGGGAAACACACAAACTGGGGAAGTGTAGAGGGAAAGACACACAATGGGGAAGTGTAGAGGGGGAAGCACACGCAATGCAGAAGTGTAGAGGGGGAAACACACACAATGGGGAAGTGTGGAGGGATACACACAAACTGCGCAAGTATCGAGCGAAACACACACAGTGGGGAAGTATAGAGGGGAAACACACAAAATGGTGATGTGCAGCGGGGGAGACACACAAAATGGGGAAGTGTAGGGGGAAACATACAATAAGGATGTGTAGAGGGGGAAACACACATTAGGGAAGTGTAGAGGGGGAAACACACAATGGGGAAGTGTAGAGGGGGAAACACACACAATGGGGAATTGTAGATGGGGAAACGCGCACCATGGGGAAGTGCAGAGGGGGAAATGCACATTGGAGAAGCGTAGACTGGGAAACACGCTCAATCGGAAGTGCAGAGGGAAACACACAAACTGGGGAAGTGTAGAGGGAAAGACACACAATGGGGAAGTGGAGAGGGGGAAGCACACACAATGCGGCAGTGTAGAGGGAAACACACACAAAGGGGAAGTCTGGAGGGAAAAACACACAGTGGGGAAGTGTTGAGGGGAAACACACAAAATGGTGACGTGCAGAGGGGGAAACACACAAAATGGGGAAGTGTAGAGGGGGAAACACACAATGGGGAAGTGTAGAGGGGAAACACACACAATGGGGAAGTGTAGAGAGTGAAACACACAATGGGGAAGTGTCAAGGGGCAAACACACAATGGGGAAGTGTCGAGGGGGATACACACAATGGGGAAGTGTAGAGGGGGAAACACACAATGGGGAAGTGCAGAGGGGACAACACACAATGGGAAAGTGTTGAGAGTGAAACACACAATGGGGAAGTGTAGAGGGGGAAACACACAATGGAGAAGTGTAGAGGGGGAAACACACACAAAGGGGAAGTGTTGAGGGAAATACAAAACTAGGGAAGTGAAGAGGGGAAGCACACAATGGGGAAGTGTAGAGGGAGAAACACACACAATGGGGCATTGTAGATGGGGAAACGTGCACAATGGGGAAGTGCAGAGGGGGAAACATACAATGGGGAAGTGTAGAGGGGAAACACACACAATGGGGAAGTGCAGAGGGGGAAACACACAATGGGGAAGTGTAGAGGGGGAAACACACAATGGAGAAGTGTAGAGGGGGAAACACACACAAAGGGGAAGTGTTGAGGGAAATACAAAACTAGGGAAGTGAAGAGGGGAAGCACACAATGGGGAAGTGTAGAGGGAGAAACACACACAATGGGGAAGTGTCAAGGGGGAAACACACACAAAGGGGATTTGTAGATGGGGAAATGTGCACAATGGGGAAGTGCAGAGGGAGAAACACACAATGGGGAAGTATAGAGGGGGAAACACACAATGGGGAAGTGTAGAGGGGGAAACACACAATGGGGAAGTGAACAGAGAAACACACAAAATGGCAATATGTAGATGGGGAAACACACACAATAGGGAAGTGTAGAGGGGGAAACACACACAAAGGGGAAGTGTCGAGGGAAATACAAAACTAGGGAAGTGAAGAGGGGAAGCACACAATGGGGAAGTGTAGAGGGAGAAACACACACAATGGGGAAGTGTAGATGGGGAAACACACACAATGGCGAAGTGTAGAGGGGGAAACACGCAATGGGGAATTGTAGATGGGGAAACGCGCACAATGGGGTAGTGCAGAGGGGGAAATGCACATTGGAGAAGCGTAGACTGGGAAACACGCTCAATGGGAAGAGTAGAGGGAAACACACAAACTGGGGAAGTGTAGAGGGAAAGACACACAATGGGGAAGTGTCGAGGGGGAAGCACACGCAATGCAGAAGTGTAGAGGGGGAAACACACACAATGGGGAAGTGTGGAGGGATACACACAAACTGCGCAAGTATCGAGCGAAACACACACAGTGGGGAAGTATAGAGGGGAAACACACAAAATGGTGATGTGCAGCGGGGGAGACACACAAAATGGGGAAGTGTAGGGGGAAAATACAATAAGGATGTGTAGAGGGGGAAATACACATTAGGGAAGTGTAGAGGGTCAACACACAATGGGGAAGTGTAGAGGGGGAAACACACACAATGGGGAATTGTAGATGGGGAAACGCGCACAATGGGGAAGTGCAGAGGGGGAAATGCACATTGGAGAAGCGTAGACTGGGAAACACGCTCAATCGGAAGTGTAGAGGGAAACACACAAACTGGGGAAGTGTAGAGGGAAAGACACACAATGGGGAAGTGGAGAGGGGGAAGCACACACAATGCGGCAGTGTAGAGGGAAACACACACAAAGGGGAAGTCTGGAGGGAAAAACACACAGTGGGGAAGTGTTGAGGGGAAACACACAAAATGGTGACGTGCAGAGGGGGAAACACACAAAATGGGGAAGTGTAGAGGGGGAAACACACAATGGGGACGTGTAGAGGGGAAACACACACAATGGGGAAGTGTAGAGAGTGAAACACACAATGGGGAAGTGTCAAGGGGCAAACACACAATGGGGAAGTGTCGAGGGGGAAACACACAATGGGGAAGTGTAGAGGGGGAAACACACAATGGGGAAGTGCAGAGGGGACAACACACAATGGGAAAGTGTTGAGAGTGAAACACACAATGGGGAAGTGTCAAGGGGGAAACACACACAAAGCAGAATTGTAGATCGGGAAACGTGCACAATGGGGAAGTGCAGAGGGGGAAACACACAATGGGGAAGTGTAGAGGGGGAAACACACAATGGAGAAGTGTAGAGGGGGAAACACACACAAAGGGGAAGTGTTGAGGGAAATACAAAACTAGGGAAGTGAAGAGGGGAAGCACACAATGGGGAAGTGTAGAGGGAGAAACACACACAATGGGGAAGTGTCAAGGGGGAAACACACACAAAGGGGATTTGTAGATGGGGAAATGTGCACAATGGGGAAGTGCAGAGGGAGAAACACACAATGGGGAAGTATAGAGGGGGAAACACACAATGGGGAAGTGTAGAGGGGGAAACACACAATGGGGAAGTGAACAGAGAAACACACAAAATGGCAATATGTAGATGGGGAAACACACACAATAGGGAAGTGTAGAGGGGGAAACACACACAAAGGGGAAGTGTCGAGGGAAATACAAAAGTAGGGAAGTGAAGAGGGGAAGCACACAATGGGGAAGTGTAGAGGGAGAAACACACACAATGGGGAAGTGTAGATGGGGAAACACACACAATGGCGAAGTGTAGAGGGGGAAACACGCAATGGGGAATTGTAGATGGGGAAACGCGCACAATGGGGTAGTGCAGAGGGGGAAATGCACATTGGAGAAGCGTAGACTGGGAAACACGCTCAATGGGAAGTGTAGAGGGAAACACACAAACTGGGGAAGTGTAGAGGGAAAGACACACAATGGGGAAGTGTCGAGGGGGAAGCACACGCAATGCAGAAGTGTAGAGGGGGAAACACACACAATGGGGAAGTGTGGAGGGATACACACAAACTGCGCAAGTATCGAGCAAAACACACACAGTGGGGAAGTATAGAGGGGAAACACACAAAATGGTGATGTGCAGCGGGGGAGACACACAAAATGGGGAAGTGTAGGGGGAAACATACAATAAGGATGTGTAGAGGGGGAAGCACACATTAGGGAAGTGTAGAGGGGGAAACACACAATGGGGAAGTGTAGAGGGGGAAACACACACAATGGGGAATTGTAGATGGGGAAACGCGCACAATGGGGAAGTGCAGAGGGGGAAATGCACATTGGAGAAGCGTAGACTGGGAAACACGCTCAATCTGAAGTGTAGAGGGAAACACACAAACTGGGGAAGTGTAGAGGGAAAGACACACAATGGGGAAGTGGAGAGGGGGAAGCACACACAATGCGGCAGTGTAGAGGGAAACACACACAAAGGGGAAGTCTGGAGGGAAAAACACACAGTGGGGAAGTGTTGAGGGGAAACACACAAAATGGTGACGTGCAGAGGGGGAAACACACAAAATGGAGAAGTGTAGAGGGGGAAACACACAATGGGGAAGTGTAGAGGGGAAACACACACAATGGGGAAGTGTAGAGAGTGAAACACACAATGGGGAAGTGTCAAGGGGGAAACACACAATGGGGAAGTGTCGAGGGGGAAACACATAATGGGGAAGTGTAGAGGGGGAAACACACAATGGGGAAGTGCAGAGGGGACAACACACAATGGGAAAGTGTTGAGAGTGAAACACACAATGGGGAAGTGTCAAGGGGGAAACACACACAAAGGGGAATTGTAGATGGGGAAACGAGCACAATGGGGAAGTGCAGAGGGGGAAACACACAATGGGGAAGTTAAGAGGGGGAAACAGACAATGGGGAAGTGAACAGAGAAACACACAATGTGGAAGTGTAGAGGGGGAAACACACACAATGGGGAAGTTTAGAGAGTGAAACACACAATGGGGAAGTGTCAAGGGGGAAACATACACAAAGGGGAATTGTAGATGGGGAAACGTGCACAATGGGGAAGTGCAGAGGGGGAAACACACAATGGGGAAGTGTAGAGGGGGAAACACACAATGGAGAAGTGTAGAGGGGGAAACACACACAAAGGGGAAGTGTTGAGGGAAATACAAAACTAGGGAAGTGAAGAGGGGAAGCACACAATGGGGAAGTGTAGAGGGAGAAACACACACAATGGGGAAGTGTCAAGGGGGAAACATACACAAAGGGGAATTGTAGATGGGGAAATGTGCACAATGGGGAAGTGCAGAGGGGGAAACACACAATGGGGAAGTATAGACGGGGAAACACACAATGGGGAAGTGTAGAGGGGGAAACACACAATGGGGAAGTGAACAGAGAAACACACAAAATGGCAATATGTAGATGGGGAAACACACACATTAGGGAAGTGTAGAGGGGGAAACACATAATATGGAATTGTAGATGGGGAAACGCACACAATGGGGAAGTGCAGAGGGGGAAATGCACATTGGAGATGCGTAGACTGGGAAACACGCTCAATGGGAAGTGTGTAGGGAAACACACAAACTGGGGAAGTGTAGATGGAAAGACACACAATGGGGAAGTGCAGAGAGGGAAGCACACACAATGCGGAAGTGTGGAGGGAAACACACACAGTGGGGAAGTGTAGAGGGGAAACACACAAAATGGTGATGTGTCAAGGGTGAAACACACACAAAGGGTAAGTGTCGAGGGAAATACAAAACTGGGGAAGTGAAGAGGGGAAGCACACAATGGGGAAGTGTAGAGGGAGAAACACACAATGGGGAAGTGCAGAGGATGAAACACACAATGGGGAAGTGTAGAGGGGGAAACAAACAATGGGGAAGTGTAGAGGGGGAAACACACACAAAGGGGAAGTGTAGAGGGGGAAACACACAATGGAAAAGTGTAGAGGGGGAAACACACACAAAGGGGAAGTGTCGAGGGAAATACAAAACTAGGGAAGTGAAGAGGGGAAGCACACAATGGGGAAGTGTAGAGGGAGAAACACACGCAATGGGGAATTGTAGATGGGGAAACGCGCACAATGAGGAAGTGCAGAGGGGGAAATGCACATTGGAGAAGCGTAGACTGGGAAACACGCTCAATCGGAAGTGTAGAGGGAAACACACAAACTGGGGAAGTGTAGAGGGAAAGACACACAATGGGGAAGTGGAGAGGGGGAAGCACACACAATGCGGCAGTGTAGAGGGAAACACACACAAAGGGGAAGTCTGGAGGGAAAAACACACAGTGGGGAAGTGTTGAGGGGAAACACACAAAATGGTGACGTGCAGAGGGGGAAACACACAAAATGGGGAAGTGTAGAGGGGGAAACACACAATGGGGAAGTGTAGAGGGGAAACACACACAATGGGGAAGTGTAGAGAGTGAAACACACAATGGGGAAGTGTCAAGGGGCAAACACACAATGGGGAAGTGTCGAGGGGGATACACACAATGGGGAAGTGTAGAGGGGGAAACACACACAAAGCAGAATTGTAGATCGGGAAACGTGCACAATGGGGAAGTGCAGAGGGGGAAACACACAATGGGGAAGTGTAGAGGGGGAAACACACAATGGAGAAGTGTAGAGGGGGAAACACACACAAAGGGGAAGTGTTGAGGGAAATACAAAACTAGGGAAGTGAAGAGGGGAAGCACACAATGGGGAAGTGTAGAGGGAGAAACACACACAATGGGGAAGTGTCAAGGGGGAAACACACACAAAGGGGATTTGTAGATGGGGAAATGTGCACAATGGGGAAGTGTAGAGGGAGAAACACACAATGGGGAAGTATAGAGGGGGAAACACACAATGGGGAAGTGTAGAGGGGGAAACACACAATGGGGAAGTGAACAGAGAAACACACAAAATGGCAATATGTAGATGGGGAAACACACACAATAGGGAAGTGTAGAGGGGGAAACACACACAAAGGGGAAGTGTCGAGGGAAATACAAAACTAGGGAAGTGAAGAGGGGAAGCACACAATGGGGAAGTGTAGAGGGAGAAACACACACAATGGGGAAGTGTAGATGGGGAAACACACACAATGGCGAAGTGTAGAGGGGGAAACACGCAATGGGGAATTGTAGATGGGGAAACGCGCACAATGGGGAAGTGCAGAGGGGGAAATGCACATTGGAGAAGCGTAGACTGGGAAACACGCTCAATGGGAAGTGTAGAGGGAAACACACAAACTGGGGAAGTGTAGAGGGAAAGACACACAAAGGGGAATTCTGGAGGAAAAAACAGACAGTGGGGAAGTGTTGAGGGGAAACACACAAAATGGTGATGTGCAGCGGGGGAGACACACAAAATGGGGAAGTGTAGGGGGAAACATACAATAAGGATGTGTAGAGGGGGAAACACACATTAGGGAAGTGTAGAGGGGGAAACACACAATGGGGAAGTGTAGAGGGGGAAACACACACAATGGGGAATTGTAGATGGGGAAACGCGCACAATGGGGAAGTGCAGAGGGGGAAATGCACATTGGAGAAGCGTAGACTGGGAAACACGCTCAATCGGAAGTGTAGAGGGAAACACACAAACTGGGGAAGTGTAGAGGGAAACACACACAAAGGGGAATTCTGGAGGAAAAAACAGACAGTGGGGAAGTGTTGAGGGGAAACACACAAAATGGTGACGTGCAGAGGGGGAAACACACAATGGGGAAGTGTAGAGGGGAAACACACACAATGGGGAAGTGTAGAGAGTGAAACACACAATGGGGAAGTGTCAAGGGGGAAACACACAATGGGGAAGTGTCGAGGGGGAAACACACAATGGGGAAGTGTAGAGGGGGAAACGCACAATGGGGAAGTGCAGAGGGGACAACACACAATGGGAAAGTGTTGAGAGTGAAACACACAATCTGGGAAGTGTCGAGGGGGAAACACACACAAAGTAGAATTGTAGATCGGGAAACGTGCACAATGGGGAAGTGCAGAGGGGGAAACACACAATGGGGAAGTGTAGAGGGGGAAACACACAATGGAGAAGTGTAGAGGGGGAAACACACACAAAGGGGAAGTGTTGAGGGAAATACAAAACTAGGGAAGTGAAGAGGGGAAGCACACAATGGGGAAGTGTAGAGGGAGAAACACACACAATGGGGAAGTGTCAAGGGGGAAACACACACAAAGGGGAATTGTAGATGGGGAAATGTGCACAATGGGGAAGTGCAGAGGAAGAAACACACAATGGGGAAGTATAGAGGGGATAACACACAATGGGGAAGTGTAGAGGGGGAAACACACAATGGGGAAGTGAACAGAGAAACACACAAAATGGCAATATGTAGATGGGGAAACACACACAATAGGAAAGTGTAGAGGGGGAAACACACACAAAGGGGAAGTGTCGAGGGAAATACAAAACTAGGGAAGTGAAGAGGGGAAGCACACAATGGGGAAGTGTAGAGGGAGAAACACACACAATGGGGAAGTGTAGATGGGGAAACACACACAATCGCGAAGTGTAGAGGGGGAAACACGCAATGGGGAATTGTAGATGGGGAAACGCGCACAATGGGGAAGTGCAGAGGGGGAAATGCACATTGGAGAAGCGTAGACTGGGAAACACGCTCAATGAGAAGTGTAGAGGGAAACACACAAACTGGGGAAGTGTAGAGGGAAAGACACACAATGGGGAAGTGTAGAGGGGGAAGCACACGCAATGCAGAAGTGTAGAGGGGGAAACACACACAATGGGGAAGTGTAGAGGGGGAAGCACACACAATGCGGCAGTGTAGAGGGAAACACACACAAAGGGGAAGTCTGGAGGGAAAAACACACAGTGGGGAAGTGTTGAGGGGAAACACACAAAATGGTGACGTGCAGAGGGGGAAACACACAAAATGGAGAAGTGTAGAGGGGGAAACACACAATGGGTAAGTGTAGAGGGGAAACACACACAATGGGGAAGTGTAGAGAGTGAAACACACAATGGGGAAGTGTCAAGGGGGAAACACACAATGGGGAAGTGTCGAGGGGGAAACACACAATGGGGAAGTGTAGAGGGGGAAACACACAATGGGGAAGTGCAGAGGGGACAACACACAATGGGAAAGTGTTGAGAGTGAAACACACAATGGGGAAGTGTCAAGGGGGAAACACACACAAAGGGGAATTGTAGATGGGGAAACGTGCACAATGGGGAAGTGCAGAGGGGGAAACACACAATGGGGAAGTGTAGAGGGGGAAACACACAATGGGGAAGTGTAGAGGGGGAAACACACAATGGGGAAGTGAACACAGAAACACACAATGTGGAAGTGTAGAGGGGGAAACACACACAATGGGGAAGTGTAGAGGGAGAAACACACAATGGGGAAGTGTAGAGGGGGAAACACACAATGGGGAAGTTAAGAGGGGGAAACACACAATGGGGAAGTGAACAGAGAAACACACAATGTGGAAGTGTAGAGGGGGAAACACACACAATGGGGAAGTTTAGAGAGTGAAACACACAATGGGGAAGTGTCAAGGGGGAAACATACACAAAGGGGAATTGTAGATGGGGAAACGTGCACAATGGGGAAGTGCAGAGGGGGAAACACACAATGGGGAAGTGTAGAGGGGGAAACACACAATGGAGAAGTGTAGAGGGGGAAACACACACAAAGGGGAAGTGTTGAGTGAAATACAAAACTAGGGAAGTGAAGAGGGGAAGCACACAATGGGGAAGTGTAGAAGGAGAAACACACACAATGGGGAAGTGTCAAGGGGGAAACACACACAAAGGGGAATTGTAGATGGGGAAATGTGCACAATGGGGAAGTGCAGAGGGGGAAACACACAATGGGGAAGTATAGACGGGGAAACACACAATGGGGAAGTGTAGAGGGGGAAACACACAATGGGGAAGTGAACAGAGAAACACACAAAATGGCAATGTGTAGATGGGGAAACACACACATTAGGGAAGTGTAGAGGGGGAAACACATAATATGGAATTGTAGATGGGGAAACGCACACAATGGGGAAGTGCAGAGGGGGAAATGCACATTGGAGATGCGTAGACTGGGAAACACGCTCAATGGGAAGTGTGTAGGGAAACACACAAACTGGGGAAGTGTAGATGGAAAGACACACAATGGGGAAGTGCAGAGAGGGAAGCACACACAATGCGGAAGTGTGGAGGGAAACACACACAGTGGGGAAGTGTAGAGGGGAAACACACAAAATGGTGATGTGTCAAGGGTGAAACACACACACAGGGTAAGTGTCGAGGGAAATACAAAACTGGGGAAGTGAAGAGGGGAAGCACACAATGGGGAAGTGTAGAGGGAGAAACACACAATGGGGAAGTGCAGAGGATGAAACACACAATGGGGAAGTGTAGAGGGGGAAACAAACAATGGGGAAGTGTAGAGGGGGAAACACACACAAAGGGGAAGTGTAGAGGGGGAAACACACAATGGAGAAGTGTAGAGGGGGAAACACACACAAAGGGGAAGTGTAGAGGGGGAAACACACACAAAGGGGAAGTGTCGAGGGAAATACAAAACTAGGGAAGTGAAGAGGGGAAGCACACAATGGGGAAGTGTAGAGGGAGAAACACACACAATGGGGAAGTGTAGAGGGGGAAACACGCAATGGGGAATTGTAGATGGGGAAACGCGCACAATGGGGAAGTGCAGAGGGGGAAATGCACATTGGAGAAGCGTAGACTGGGAAACACGCTCAATGAGAAGTGTAGAGGGAAACACACAAACTGGGGAAGTGTAGAGGGAAAGACACACAATGGGGAAGTGTAGAGGGGGAAGCACACGCAATGCAGAAGTGTAGAGGGGGAAACACACACAATGGGGAAGTGTGGAGGGATACACACAAACTGCGCAAGTATCGAGCGAAACACACACAGTGGGGAAGTATAGAGGGGAAACACACAAAATGGTGATGTGCAGCGGGGGAGACACACAAAATGGGGAAGTGTAGGGGGAAACATACAATAAGGATGTGTAGAGGGGGAAACACACATTAGGGAAGTGTAGAGGGGGAAACACACAATGGGGAAGTGTAGAGGGGGAAACACACACAATGGGGAATTGTAGATGGGGAAACGCGCACCATGGGGAAGTGCAGAGGGGGAAATGCACATTGGAGAAGCGTAGACTGGGAAACACGCTCAATCGGAAGTGCAGAGGGAAACACACAAACTGGGGAAGTGTAGAGGGAAAGACACACAATGGGGAAGTGGAGAGGGGGAAGCACACACAATGCGGCAGTGTAGAGGGAAACACACACAAAGGGGAAGTCTGGAGGGAAAAACACACAGTGGGGAAGTGTTGAGGGGAAACACACAAAATGGTGACGTGCAGAGGGGGAAACACACAAAATGGGGAAGTGTAGAGGGGGAAACACACAATGGGGAAGTGTAGAGGGGAAACACACACAATGGGGAAGTGTAGAGAGTGAAACACACAATGGGGAAGTGTCAAGGGGCAAACACACAATGGGGAAGTGTCGAGGGGGATACACACAATGGGGAAGTGTAGAGGGGGAAACACACAATGGGGAAGTGCAGAGGGGACAACACACAATGGGAAAGTGTTGAGAGTGAAACACACAATGGGGAAGTGTAGAGGGGGAAACACACAATGGAGAAGTGTAGAGGGGGAAACACACACAAAGGGGAAGTGTTGAGGGAAATACAAAACTAGGGAAGTGAAGAGGGGAAGCACACAATGGGGAAGTGTAGAGGGAGAAACACACACAATGGGGCATTGTAGATGGGGAAACGTGCACAATGGGGAAGTGCAGAGGGGGAAACATACAATGGGGAAGTGTAGAGGGGAAACACACACAATGGGGAAGTGCAGAGGGGGAAACACACAATGGGGAAGTGTAGAGGGGGAAACACACAATGGAGAAGTGTAGAGGGGGAAACACACACAAAGGGGAAGTGTTGAGGGAAATACAAAACTAGGGAAGTGAAGAGGGGAAGCACACAATGGGGAAGTGTAGAGGGAGAAACACACACAATGGGGAAGTGTCAAGGGGGAAACACACACAAAGGGGATTTGTAGATGGGGAAATGTGCACAATGGGGAAGTGCAGAGGGAGAAACACACAATGGGGAAGTATAGAGGGGGAAACACACAATGGGGAAGTGTAGAGGGGGAAACACACAATGGGGAAGTGAACAGAGAAACACACAAAATGGCAATATGTAGATGGGGAAACACACACAATAGGGAAGTGTAGAGGGGGAAACACACACAAAGGGGAAGTGTCGAGGGAAATACAAAACTAGGGAAGTGAAGAGGGGAAGCACACAATGGGGAAGTGTAGAGGGAGAAACACACACAATGGGGAAGTGTAGATGGGGAAACACACACAATGGCGAAGTGTAGAGGGGGAAACACGCAATGGGGAATTGTAGATGGGGAAACGCGCACAATGGGGTAGTGCAGAGGGGGAAATGCACATTGGAGAAGCGTAGACTGGGAAACACGCTCAATGGGAAGAGTAGAGGGAAACACACAAACTGGGGAAGTGTAGAGGGAAAGACACACAATGGGGAAGTGTCGAGGGGGAAGCACACGCAATGCAGAAGTGTAGAGGGGGAAACACACACAATGGGGAAGTGTGGAGGGATACACACAAACTGCGCAAGTATCGAGCGAAACACACACAGTGGGGAAGTATAGAGGGGAAACACACAAAATGGTGATGTGCAGCGGGGGAGACACACAAAATGGGGAAGTGTAGGGGGAAAATACAATAAGGATGTGTAGAGGGGGAAATACACATTAGGGAAGTGTAGAGGGTCAACACACAATGGGGAAGTGTAGAGGGGGAAACACACACAATGGGGAATTGTAGATGGGGAAACGCGCACAATGGGGAAGTGCAGAGGGGGAAATGCACATTGGAGAAGCGTAGACTGGGAAACACGCTCAATCGGAAGTGTAGAGGGAAACACACAAACTGGGGAAGTGTAGAGGGAAAGACGCACAATGGGGAAGTGGAGAGGGGGAAGCACACACAATGCGGCAGTGTAGAGGGAAACACACACAAAGGGGAAGTCTGGAGGGAAAAACACACAGTGGGGAAGTGTTGAGGGGAAACACACAAAATGGTGACGTGCAGAGGGGGAAACACACAAAATGGGGAAGTGTAGAGGGGGAAACACACAATGGGGACGTGTAGAGGGGAAACACACACAATGGGGAAGTGTAGAGAGTGAAACACACAATGGGGAAGTGTCAAGGGGCAAACACACAATGGGGAAGTGTCGAGGGGGAAACACACAATGGGGAAGTGTAGAGGGGGAAACACACAATGGGGAAGTGCAGAGGGGACAACACACAATGGGAAAGTGTTGAGAGTGAAACACACAATGGGGAAGTGTCAAGGGGGAAACACACACAAAGCAGAATTGTAGATCGGGAAACGTGCACAATGGGGAAGTGCAGAGGGGGAAACACACAATGGGGAAGTGTAGAGGGGGAAACACACAATGGAGAAGTGTAGAGGGGGAAACACACACAAAGGGGAAGTGTTGAGGGAAATACAAAACTAGGGAAGTGAAGAGGGGAAGCACACAATGGGGAAGTGTAGAGGGAGAAACACACACAATGGGGAAGTGTCAAGGGGGAAACACACACAAAGGGGATTTGTAGATGGGGAAATGTGCACAATGGGGAAGTGCAGAGGGAGAAACACACAATGGGGAAGTATAGAGGGGGAAACACACAATGGGGAAGTGTAGAGGGGGAAACACACAATGGGGAAGTGAACAGAGAAACACACAAAATGGCAATATGTAGATGGGGAAACACACACAATAGGGAAGTGTAGAGGGGGAAACACACACAAAGGGGAAGTGTCGAGGGAAATACAAAAGTAGGGAAGTGAAGAGGGGAAGCACACAATGGGGAAGTGTAGAGGGAGAAACACACACAATGGGGAAGTGTAGATGGGGAAACACACACAATGGCGAAGTGTAGAGGGGGAAACACGCAATGGGGAATTGTAGATGGGGAAACGCGCACAATGGGGTAGTGCAGAGGGGGAAATGCACATTGGAGAAGCGTAGACTGGGAAACACGCTCAATGGGAAGTGTAGAGGGAAACACACAAACTGGGGAAGTGTAGAGGGAAAGACACACAATGGGGAAGTGTCGAGGGGGAAGCACACGCAATGCAGAAGTGTAGAGGGGGAAACACACACAATGGGGAAGTGTGGAGGGATACACACAAACTGCGCAAGTATCGAGCGAAACACACACAGTGGGGAAGTATAGAGGGGAAACACACAAAATGGTGATGTGCAGCGGGGGAGACACACAAAATGGGGAAGTGTAGGGGGAAACATACAATAAGGATGTGTAGAGGGGGAAACACACATTAGGGAAGTGTAGAGGGGGAAACACACAATGGGGAAGTGTAGAGGGGGAAACACACACAATGGGGAATTGTAGATGGGGAAACGCGCACAATAGGGAAGTGCAGAGGGGGAAATGCACATTGGAGAAGCGTAGACTGGGAAACACGCTCAATCGGAAGTGTAGAGGGAAACACACAAACTGGGGAAGTGTAGAGGGAAAGACACACAATGGGGAAGTGGAGAGGGGGAAGCACACACAATGCGGCAGTGTAGAGGGAAACACACACAAAGGGGAAGTCTGGAGGGACAAACACACAGTGGGGAAGTGTTGAGGGGAAACACACAAAATGGTGACGTGCAGAGGGGGAAACACACAAAATGGGGAAGTGTAGAGGGGGAAACACACAATGGGGAAGTGTAGAGGGGAAACACACACAATGGGGAAGTGTAGAGAGTGAAACACACAATGGGGAAGTGTCGAGGGGGAAACACACAATGGGGAAGTGTACAGGGGGAAACACACAATGGGGAAGTGCAGAGGGGACAACACACAATGGGAAAGTGTTGAGAGTGAAACACACAATGGGGAAGTGTCAAGGGGGAAACACACACAAAGCAGAATTGTAGATCGGGAAACGTGCACAATGGGGAAGTGCAGAGGGGGAAACACAATGGGGAAGTGTAGAGGGGGAAACACACAATGGAGAAGTGTAGAGGGGGAAACACACACAAAGGGGAAGTGTTGAGGGAAATACAAAACTAGGGAAGTGAAGAGGGGAAGCACACAATGGGGAAGTGTAGAGGGAGAAACACACACAATGGGGAAGTGTCAAGGGGGAAACACACACAAAGGGGAATTGTAGATGGGGAAATGTGCACAATGGGGAAGTGCAGAGGGAGAAACACACAATGGGGAAGTATAGAGAGGGAAACACACAATGGGGAAGTGTAGAGGGGGAAACACACAATGGGGAAGTGAACAGAGAAACACACAAAATGGCAATATGTAGATGGGGAAACACACACAATAGGGAAGTGTAGAGGGGGAAACACACAATATGGAATTGTAGATGGGGAAACGCACACAATGGGGAAGTGCAGAGGGGGAAATGCGGAAATGTGGAGGGAAACACACACAGTGGGGAAGTGTAGAGGGGAAACACACAAAATGGTGATGTGTCAAGGGTGAAACACACACAAAGGGGAAGTGTCGAGGGAAATACAAAACTGGGGAAGTGAAGAGGGGAAGCACACAATGGGGAAGTGTAGAGGGAGAAACACACAATGGGGAAGTGCAGAGGATGAAACACACAATGGGGAAGTGTAGAGGGGGAAACACACAATGGGGAAGTGTAGAGGGGGAAACACACACAAAGGGGAAGTGTAGAGGGGGAAACACACAATGGAGAAGTGTAGAGGGGGAAACACACACAAAGGGGAAGTGTAGAGGGGGAAACACAAACAAAGGGGAAGTGTCGAGGGAAATACAAAACTAGGGAAGTGAAGAGGGGAAGCACACAATGGGGAAGTGTAGAGGGAGAAACACACACAATGGGGAAGTGTAGATGGGGAAACACACACAATGGCGAAGTGTAAAGGGGGAAACACGTAATGGGGAATTGCAGATGGGGAAATATGCACAATGGGGAAATGCAGAGGGGGAAATGCACATTGGAGAAGAGTAGACTGGGAAACATGCTCAATGGGAAGTGTAGAGGGAAACACACAAACTGGGGAAGTGTAGAGGGAAAGACACACAATGGGGAAGTGTAGAGGGGGAAGCACACGCAATGCAGAAGTGTAGAGGGGGAAACACACACAATGGGGAAGTGTGGAGGGATACACACAAACTGCGCAAGTGTCGAGCGAAACACACACAGTGGGGAAGTATAGAGGGGAAACACACAAAATGGTGATGTGCAGCGGGGGAAACACACACAAAGGGGAAGTCTGGAGGGAAAAACATACAGTGGGGAAGTGTTGAGGGGAAACACACAAAATGGTGACGTGCAGAGGGGGAAACACACAAAATGGGGAAGTGTAGAGGGGGAAACACACAATGGGGAAGTGTAGAGGGGAAACACACACAATGGGGAAGTGTCGAGGGGGAAACACACACAATGGGGCATTGTAGATGGGGAAACGTGCACAATGGGGAAGTGCAGAGGGGGAAACATACAATGGGGAAGTGTAGAGGGGAAACACACACAATGGGGAAGTGCAGAGGGGGAAACACACAATGGGGAAGTGTAGAGGGGGAAACACACAATGGAGAAGTGTAGAGGGGGAAACACACACAAAGGGGAAGTGTTGAGGGAAATACAAAACTAGGGAAGTGAAGAGGGGAAGCACACAATGGGGAAGTGTAGAGGGAGAAACACACACAATGGGGAAGTGTCAAGGGGGAAACACACACAAAGGGGATTTGTAGATGGGGAAATGTGCACAATGGGGAAGTGCAGAGGGAGAAACACACAATGGGGAAGTATAGAGGGGGAAACACACAATGGGGAAGTGTAGAGGGGGAAACACACACAAAGGGGAAGTGTCGAGGGGGAAACACGCAATGGGGAATTGTAGATGGGGAAACGCGCACAATGGGGTAGTGCAGAGGGGGAAATGCACATTGGAGAAGCGTAGACTGGGAAACACGCTCAATGGGAAGAGTAGAGGGAAACACACAAACTGGGGAAGTGTAGAGGGAAAGACACACAATGGGGAAGTGTCGAGGGGGAAGCACACGCAATGCAGAAGTGTAGAGGGGGAAACACACACAATGGGGAAGTGTGGAGGGATACACACAAACTGCGCAAGTATCGAGCGAAACACACACAGTGGGGAAGTATAGAGGGGAAACACACAAAATGGTGATGTGCAGCGGGGGAGACACACAAAATGGGGAAGTGTAGGGGGAAAATACAATAAGGATGTGTAGAGGGGGAAATACACATTAGGGAAGTGTAGAGGGTCAACACACAATGGGGAAGTGTAGAGGGGGAAACACACACAATGGGGAATTGTAGATGGGGAAACGCGCACAATGGGGAAGTGCAGAGGGGGAAATGCACATTGGAGAAGCGTAGACTGGGAAACACGCTCAATCGGAAGTGTAGAGGGAAACACACAAACTGGGGAAGTGTAGAGGGAAAGACACACAATGGGGAAGTGGAGAGGGGGAAGCACACACAATGCGGCAGTGTAGAGGGAAACACACACAAAGGGGAAGTCTGGAGGGAAAAACACACAGTGGGGAAGTGTTGAGGGGAAACACACAAAATGGTGACGTGCAGAGGGGGAAACACACAAAATGGGGAAGTGTAGAGGGGGAAACACACAATGGGGACGTGTAGAGGGGAAACACACACAATGGGGAAGTGTAGAGAGTGAAACACACAATGGGGAAGTGTCAAGGGGCAAACACACAATGGGGAAGTGTCGAGGGGGAAACACACAATGGGGAAGTGTAGAGGGGGAAACACACAATGGGGAAGTGCAGAGGGGACAACACACAATGGGAAAGTGTTGAGAGTGAAACACACAATGGGGAAGTGTCAAGGGGGAAACACACACAAAGCAGAATTGTAGATCGGGAAACGTGCACAATGGGGAAGTGCAGAGGGGGAAACACACAATGGGGAAGTGTAGAGGGGGAAACACACAATGGAGAAGTGTAGAGGGGGAAACACACACAAAGGGGAAGTGTTGAGGGAAATACAAAACTAGGGAAGTGAAGAGGGGAAGCACACAATGGGGAAGTGTAGAGGGAGAAACACACACAATGGGGAAGTGTCAAGGGGGAAACACACACAAAGGGGATTTGTAGATGGGGAAATGTGCACAATGGGGAAGTGCAGAGGGAGAAACACACAATGGGGAAGTATAGAGGGGGAAACACACAATGGGGAAGTGTAGAGGGGGAAACACACAATGGGGAAGTGAACAGAGAAACACACAAAATGGCAATATGTAGATGGGGAAACACACACAATAGGGAAGTGTAGAGGGGGAAACACACACAAAGGGGAAGTGTCGAGGGAAATACAAAAGTAGGGAAGTGAAGAGGGGAAGCACACAATGGGGAAGTGTAGAGGGAGAAACACACACAATGGGGAAGTGTAGATGGGGAAACACACACAATGGCGAAGTGTAGAGGGGGAAACACGCAATGGGGAATTGTAGATGGGGAAACGCGCACAATGGGGTAGTGCAGAGGGGGAAATGCACATTGGAGAAGCGTAGACTGGGAAACACGCTCAATGGGAAGTGTAGAGGGAAACACACAAACTGGGGAAGTGTAGAGGGAAAGACACACAATGGGGAAGTGTCGAGGGGGAAGCACACGCAATGCAGAAGTGTAGAGGGGGAAACACACACAATGGGGAAGTGTGGAGGGATACACACAAACTGCGCAAGTATCGAGCGAAACACACACAGTGGGGAAGTATAGAGGGGAAACACACAAAATGGTGATGTGCAGCGGGGGAGACACACAAAATGGGGAAGTGTAGGGGGAAACATACAATAAGGATGTGTAGAGGGGGAAACACACATTAGGGAAGTGTAGAGGGGGAAACACACAATGGGGAAGTGTAGAGGGGGAAACACACACAATGGGGAATTGTAGATGGGGAAACGCGCACAATAGGGAAGTGCAGAGGGGGAAATGCACATTGGAGAAGCGTAGACTGGGAAACACGCTCAATCGGAAGTGTAGAGGGAAACACACAAACTGGGGAAGTGTAGAGGGAAAGACACACAATGGGGAAGTGGAGAGGGGGAAGCACACACAATGCGGCAGTGTAGAGGGAAACACACACAAAGGGGAAGTCTGGAGGGACAAACACACAGTGGGGAAGTGTTGAGGGGAAACACACAAAATGGTGACGTGCAGAGGGGGAAACACACAAAATGGGGAAGTGTAGAGGGGGAAACACACAATGGGGAAGTGTAGAGGGGAAACACACACAATGGGGAAGTGTAGAGAGTGAAACACACAATGGGGAAGTGTCGAGGGGGAAACACACAATGGGGAAGTGTACAGGGGGAAACACACAATGGGGAAGTGCAGAGGGGACAACACACAATGGGAAAGTGTTGAGAGTGAAACACACAATGGGGAAGTGTCAAGGGGGAAACACACACAAAGCAGAATTGTAGATCGGGAAACGTGCACAATGGGGAAGTGCAGAGGGGGAAACACAATGGGGAAGTGTAGAGGGGGAAACACACAATGGAGAAGTGTAGAGGGGGAAACACACACAAAGGGGAAGTGTTGAGGGAAATACAAAACTAGGGAAGTGAAGAGGGGAAGCACACAATGGGGAAGTGTAGAGGGAGAAACACACACAATGGGGAAGTGTCAAGGGGGAAACACACACAAAGGGGAATTGTAGATGGGGAAATGTGCACAATGGGGAAGTGCAGAGGGAGAAACACACAATGGGGAAGTATAGAGAGGGAAACACACAATGGGGAAGTGTAGAGGGGGAAACACACAATGGGGAAGTGAACAGAGAAACACACAAAATGGCAATATGTAGATGGGGAAACACACACAATAGGGAAGTGTAGAGGGGGAAACACACAATATGGAATTGTAGATGGGGAAACGCACACAATGGGGAAGTGCAGAGGGGGAAATGCGGAAATGTGGAGGGAAACACACACAGTGGGGAAGTGTAGAGGGGAAACACACAAAATGGTGATGTGTCAAGGGTGAAACACACACAAAGGGGAAATGTCGAGGGAAATACAAAACTGGGGAAGTGAAGAGGGGAAGCACACAATGGGGAAGTGTAGAGGGAGAAACACACAATGGGGAAGTGCAGAGGATAAAACACACAATGGGGAAGTGTAGAGGGGGAAACACACAATGGGGAAGTGTAGAGGGGGAAACACACACAAAGGGGAAGTGTAGAGGGGGAAACACACAATGGAGAAGTGTAGAGGGGGAAACACACACAAAGGGGAAGTGTAGAGGGGGAAACACAAACAAAGGGGAAGTGTCGAGGGAAATACAAAACTAGGGAAGTGAAGAGGGGAAGCACACAATGGGGAAGTGTAGAGGGAGAAACACACACAATGGGGAAGTGTAGATGGGGAAACACACACAATGGCGAAGTGTAAAGGGGGAAACACGTAATGGGGAATTGCAGATGGGGAAATATGCACAATGGGGAAATGCAGAGGGGGAAATGCACATTGGAGAAGAGTAGACTGGGAAACATGCTCAATGGGAAGTGTAGAGGGAAACACACAAACTGGGGAAGTGTAGAGGGAAAGACACACAATGGGGAAGTGTAGAGGGGGAAGCACACGCAATGCAGAAGTGTAGAGGGGGAAACACACACAATGGGGAAGTGTGGAGGGATACACACAAACTGCGCAAGTGTCGAGCGAAACACACACAGTGGGGAAGTATAGAGGGGAAACACACAAAATGGTGATGTGCAGCGGGGGAAACACACACAAAGGGGAAGTCTGGAGGGAAAAACATACAGTGGGGAAGTGTTGAGGGGAAACACACAAAATGGTGACGTGCAGAGGGGGAAACACACAAAATGGGGAAGTGTAGAGGGGGAAACACACAATGGGGAAGTGTAGAGGGGAAACACACACAATGGGGAAGTGTCGAGGGGGAAACACACACAATGGGGCATTGTAGATGGGGAAACGTGCACAATGGGGAAGTGCAGAGGGGGAAACATACAATGGGGAAGTGTAGAGGGGAAACACACACAATGGGGAAGTGCAGAGGGGGAAACACACAATGGGGAAGTGTAGAGGGGGAAACACACAATGGAGAAGTGTAGAGGGGGAAACACACACAAAGGGGAAGTGTTGAGGGAAATACAAAACTAGGGAAGTGAAGAGGGGAAGCACACAATGGGGAAGTGTAGAGGGAGAAACACACACAATGGGGAAGTGTCAAGGGGGAAACACACACAAAGGGGATTTGTAGATGGGGAAATGTGCACAATGGGGAAGTGCAGAGGGAGAAACACACAATGGGGAAGTATAGAGGGGGAAACACACAATGGGGAAGTGTAGAGGGGGAAACACACACAAAGGGGAAGTGTCGAGGGAAATACAAAAGTAGGGAAGTGAAGAGGGGAAGCACACAATGGGGAAGTGTAGAGGGAGAAACACACACAATGGGGAAGTGTAGATGGGGAAACACACACAATGGCGAAGTGTAGAGGGGGAAACACGCAATGGGGAATTGTAGATGGGGAAACGCGCACAATGGGGTAGTGCAGAGGGGGAAATGCACATTGGAGAAGCGTAGACTGGGAAACACGCTCAATGGGAAGTGTAGAGGGAAACACACAAACTGGGGAAGTGTAGAGGGAAAGACACACAATGGGGAAGTGTCGAGGGGGAAGCACACGCAATGCAGAAGTGTAGAGGGGGAAACACACACAATGGGGAAGTGTGGAGGGATACACACAAACTGCGCAAGTATCGAGCGAAACACACACAGTGGGGAAGTATAGAGGGGAAACACACAAAATGGTGATGTGCAGCGGGGGAGACACACAAAATGGGGAAGTGTAGGGGGAAACATACAATAAGGATGTGTAGAGGGGGAAACACACATTAGGGAAGTGTAGAGGGGGAAACACACAATGGGGAAGTGTAGAGGGGGAAACACACACAATGGGGAATTGTAGATGGGGAAACGCGCACAATAGGGAAGTGCAGAGGGGGAAATGCACATTGGAGAAGCGTAGACTGGGAAACACGCTCAATCGGAAGTGTAGAGGGAAACACACAAACTGGGGAAGTGTAGAGGGAAAGACACACAATGGGGAAGTGGAGAGGGGGAAGCACACACAATGCGGCAGTGTAGAGGGAAACACACACAAAGGGGAAGTCTGGAGGGACAAACACACAGTGGGGAAGTGTTGAGGGGAAACACACAAAATGGTGACGTGCAGAGGGGGAAACACACAAAATGGGGAAGTGTAGAGGGGGAAACACACAATGGGGAAGTGTAGAGGGGAAACACACACAATGGGGAAGTGTAGAGAGTGAAACACACAATGGGGAAGTGTCGAGGGGGAAACACACAATGGGGAAGTGTACAGGGGGAAACACACAATGGGGAAGTGCAGAGGGGACAACACACAATGGGAAAGTGTTGAGAGTGAAACACACAATGGGGAAGTGTCAAGGGGGAAACACACACAAAGCAGAATTGTAGATCGGGAAACGTGCACAATGGGGAAGTGCAGAGGGGGAAACACAATGGGGAAGTGTAGAGGGGGAAACACACAATGGAGAAGTGTAGAGGGGGAAACACACACAAAGGGGAAGTGTTGAGGGAAATACAAAACTAGGGAAGTGAAGAGGGGAAGCACACAATGGGGAAGTGTAGAGGGAGAAACACACACAATGGGGAAGTGTCAAGGGGGAAACACACACAAAGGGGAAGTGTCGAGGGAAATACAAAACTGGGGAAGTGAAGAGGGGAAGCACACAATGGGGAAGTGTAGAGGGAGAAACACACAATGGGGAAGTGCAGAGGATGAAACACACAATGGGGAAGTGTAGAGGGGGAAACACACAATGGGGAAGTGTAGAGGGGGAAACACACACAAAGGGGAAGTGTAGAGGGGGAAACACACAATGGAGAAGTGTAGAGGGGGAAACACACACAAAGGGGAAGTGTAGAGGGGGAAACACAAACAAAGGGGAAGTGTCGAGGGAAATACAAAACTAGGGAAGTGAAGAGGGGAAGCACACAATGGGGAAGTGTAGAGGGAGAAACACACACAATGGGGAAGTGTAGATGGGGAAACACACACAATGGCGAAGTGTAAAGGGGGAAACACGTAATGGGGAATTGCAGATGGGGAAATATGCACAATGGGGAAATGCAGAGGGGGAAATGCACATTGGAGAAGAGTAGACTGGGAAACATGCTCAATGGGAAGTGTAGAGGGAAACACACAAACTGGGGAAGTGTAGAGGGAAAGACACACAATGGGGAAGTGTAGAGGGGGAAGCACACGCAATGCAGAAGTGTAGAGGGGGAAACACACACAATGGGGAAGTGTGGAGGGATACACACAAACTGCGCAAGTGTCGAGCGAAACACACACAGTGGGGAAGTATAGAGGGGAAACACACAAAATGGTGATGTGCAGCGGGGGAAACACACACAAAGGGGAAGTCTGGAGGGAAAAACATACAGTGGGGAAGTGTTGAGGGGAAACACACAAAATGGTGACGTGCAGAGGGGGAAACACACAAAATGGGGAAGTGTAGAGGGGGAAACACACAATGGGGAAGTGTAGAGGGGAAACACACACAATGGGGAAGTGTCGAGGGGGAAACACACACAATGGGGCATTGTAGATGGGGAAACGTGCACAATGGGGAAGTGCAGAGGGGGAAACATACAATGGGGAAGTGTAGAGGGGAAACACACACAATGGGGAAGTGTAGAGGGGAAACACACACAATGGGGAAGTGTAGAGCGGAAACACACACAATGGGGACGTGTAGATAGGGAAATACACACAATGGGGCATTGTAGATAGGGAATCGTGCACAATGGGGAAGTGCAGAGGGGGAAACACACAATGGGGAAGTGTAGTTGGAAACACACACAACGGGGAAGTTTTGAGGGAAATACACAAAATGGGGAAGTGTAAAACGGGATAAAAGCACAAAATTGGGAAGTGTAGAGGTGGATACACACATAATGGGGAAGTGTAGAGGGGGAAACACACACAATGGGGAAGTGTAGAGGTAACACACACAATGGGGATGTTTAGAGGGAAACAGACATACTGGGGAAGTATAGAGAGGAAACACACACAATGGGGAAGTGTGGAGGGGGAAACACACACAATGGGGAAGTGTAGAGGGGGAAACACACACACTGGGGAAGTCTAGAGGGGGAAACACACACAATGTCGAAATTTAATTGGGGAAACACACACAATGGGGAAGTGTGGAAGGAAACACACATGCTGGGGAAGTGTAGAGGGGAAACACACACAATTGTGAAGTGTAGAGGGAGACACACCCAGCGGGGAAGTGTAGCGGGAAACACACACAATGGGGAAGGGTAGAGGGGAAACATTATACACAATGGGGAAGTGTTGAGGGAAACACACACAATGCGGAATAGAGGAGGAAACACACACAATGTGGAAGTTTAGAGGGAAACACACACAATGGGAAGTGTAGAGAGGAAACACACACAATGGGGAAGTGTAGAGGGGCAAACACACACAATGGGGAAGTGTAGAGAGGAAACACACACAATGGGGAAGTGTTGAGGGGAAACACACACAATGGGGAAGTGTAGAGGGGAAACACACACAATGGGGAAGTGTCGAGGCGGAAAGACACACAATGGGGAAGTGTTGAGGGAAATACACACACTGGGGAAGTGCAGAGGCGGAAACACACACAATGGGGAATTGTAGAGGAGGAAACACACACAATGGGGAAGTGTAGATGTGGAAACACACGTAATGGGGAAGTGTAGAGAGGAAACACACACAATGGGGAGGTGTAGAAGGGGAAACACACAAAATGGGGAAGTGAAGAGGGGAAATACACATAATGGGGAAGTGTAGATGGGGAAACAGACACAATGGGAAAGTGTTGATGGGGAAACAGACACAATGGGGAAGTGTAGAGGGGGAAACACACACAATGGGGAAGTGTAGATGGGGAAACAGACACAATGGGAAAGTGTAGAGGGGGAAACACACATAATGGGGAAGTGTAGAGGGTGAAACACAGCAGCCACTTTACTCATTAAGGGAGAAATGTTAGACTGAGTTCCTCTGCACTACTTTGAATCATGTCACATAATCTTTTACATCCACCACAGCAGCATTTGGAGCCTCTGTCTAACATCTCATGGTCCCTCCCACAGTGCAGCACTCCCTCAGTACTGCCCCTACGACAGTGCGCTCCCTCAGTACTGCCCCTCTGACAGTGCGGCACTCCCTCAGTACTGCCCCTCCGACAATGCGGCACTCCCTCAGTACTGCCCCTCCGACAGTGCACTCCCTCAGTACTGCCCCTCTGACAGTGTGGCACTCCCTCAGTACTGCCCCTCTGACAGTGCGGCACTCCCTCAGTACTGCCCCTCCGACACTGCGGCACTCCCTCAGTACTGCCCCTCCGACATGCTGCACTGCCTCAGTACTGCCCCTCCGACAGTGCGGCACTCCCTCTGTACTGCCCCTCCGACAGTGCAGCACTCCCTCTGTACTGCCCCAGTCTGTAGTATGTAATTGCACCTTGTGGCCACATGGCTTTGATCCCTCCCCAGCACTGTTGTACACAACTTGAATACCCTTTGGGTTTAAATGTTTCTCCTGATTTCCTCTCTTGATGCAAACTCATTTCCCTTCCTTGAGCCCCTTCCCCTTTTTCCCGGAACACTTTTCTGCAATTCTGTTCAGAATCTGGAAAACTTCAACCTCGGATCGTTGAATTTGTTTGAAAGGCTATTTCCATTTGGAGAGCTGTTTGAAATCAGGTGGATTGCTGGGATGAAGGTGGGCATGTTGTGGACACTGGTCAAGGAGATTCATTTCTATCTGAAGTCCAGGAGTGAATAATAATGCCGGGATCTGTAGTGTAACCGACACCATGGGGAGTCACACCAGAGTTACACTGTGCCCTGGATCCCGTCCAATGGAAGGTGGATGGGAAAAGCAGGTGGAAGCTGGATTATTCGGGGGAAATTGGGAAGCTCTTGTGATTAAGTGGTCCCGCTGAGGTTGCAGACTTTTCTTGGTGAAGAGTCACTGACGGGCAGTGTTCCTGTATCCTGGTCCATCTGAGAGAGGAAGTGCAGAGCAGAGTCTGGTGTCATTGATGCATTGATGAGACCCCCGCCCACAGAGACCCCGCTGCCCCTCGCAGGAAAACAACTGGTCCGACCTCAGCCAGCGCAGCAATAGTTAGTATCATCTGCTGGCTCTGGCCTCCGGGACTCTGTGTACTGCCCCTGATCACCCACCCAGCCCAACAGCCTCGGGCCACGGACCAAGCTACCAGAGAAGGACATGGACATGGCGGAGGGGGGAGGGCAGAGGGAGGAGGCAGGAGGGGGAGGGAGGAGGCCCGAGGGAGGAGGGGTAGGGAGGAGGGCGAGAGCGGAGGGAGGAGGGAGCAGGAAGGAGAGTGAGGGAGGAGGGGGGAGGGGGAGGGAGGAGGGGGGAGGGGGGCGGGCGGAGGGAGGAGGGGGGAGGGCAGAGGGAGGAGGGAGGAGGGAATTGGGAGAGGGAGGAGGGAGGCCGGAGGAGGGAGGAGGGTGATGGAGGAGGGAGGAGGGGGTCACAGAGTTTCACTCAGTATCAACAACTGAGGGCGGCAAAACCACACTGCATAGTTCCGTGCAACTCATTCCAAGAACCAGCAACTTTATTTATGACTGACAACCTCCCTTTAATCTGCATTCACAGTGAGCGAGCTCTCCTGCTGAAGCAGCAGTCCTGAGGGGAAGCACGTTCTGCTCAAACTTCCAAGCTCAGAGGCTGGAGGTGTCAGGGTCAGTTCAATGTGAATTTGTTCAAAATCTCACTGGTGCACAGTCCCACAAACATTGACTTTCACTGGGGTACAGTCCCACACACACTGACTCTCACTGGGGTACGGGTACCACACACACTGACTCTCACTGGGGTACAGTCCCACACACACTGACTCTCACTGGGGTACGGGTCCCACACAAACTAACCCTCACTGGGGTACAGTCCCACAAACACTGACTCTCACTGGGGTACAGTCCCACACACACTGACTCTCACTGGGGTACAGTCCCACACACACTGACTCTCACTGGGGTACAGTCCCACACACACTGACTCTCACTGGGGTACAGTCCCACACACACTGACTCTCACTGGGGTACAGTCCCACACACACTGACTCTCACTGGGGTACAGTCCCACACACACTGACTCTCACTGGGGTACAGTCCCACACACACTGACTCTCACTGGGGTACAGTCCCACACACACTGACTCTCACTGGGGTACAGTCCCACACACACTGACTCTCACTGGGGTACGGGTCCCACACACACTGACTCTCACTGGGGTACAGTCCCACACACACTGACTCTCACTGGGGTATAGGTCCCACACACTGGCTCTCACTGGGGTACGGGTCCCACACACACTGACTCTCACTGGGACACAGGTCCCACTCACACTGACGCTCACTGGAATACAGGTCCCACACACACTGACTCTCACTGGGGTACAGTCCCACACACACTGACTCTCACTGGGGTACAGTCCCACACACACTGACTCTCACTGGGGTACAGTCCCACACACACTGATTCTCACTGGGGTACGGGTCCCACACACACTGACTCTCACTGGGGTATGGGTCTCACACACACTTACTCTCACTGGGGTACGGGTCCCACACACACTGACTCTCACTGGGGTACGGGTCCCACAGACACTGACTCTCACTGGGGTACGGGTCCCACACACACTGACTCTTACTGGGGTATGGGTCCCACACACACTGACTCTCACTGGGGTAAGGGTCCAACACACACAGACTCTCACTGGGGTACGGGTCCCACACACACTGACTCTCACTGGGGTACAGTCCCACACACACTGACTCTCATTGGGGAACGGGTCCCACACACACTGACTCTCACTGGGGTACAGTCCCACACAAACTGACTCTCACTGGGGTACGGGTCCCACACGCACTGACTCTCACTGGGGTACAGTCCCACACGCACTGACTCTCACTGGGGTACAGGTCCCACACACTGGCTCTCACTGGGGTACGAGTCCCACACATCGACTCTCACTGGGGTACGGGTCCCACTCACACTGACTCTCACTGTGGTACAGTCCCACACACACTGACTCTCACTGGGGTACGGGTCCCACACACACTGACTCTCACTGGGGTACAGTCCCACACACACTGACTCTCACTGGCGTACAGTCCCACACAAACTGACACTCACTGGGTTACAGTCCCACGCACACTGACTCTCACTGGGGTACAGTCCCACACACGTTGACTTTCACTGGGGTACGGGTCCCACACACACTGACTTTTCCTGCGGTACAGTCACACACACACTGACCCTCACTGGGGTACGGGTCCCACACACACTGACTCTCACTGGGGTACAGTACCACACACAGTGACTCTCATTGGGGAACGGGTCCCACACACACTGACTCTCACTGGGGTACAGTCCCACACACACTGACTCTCACTGGGGTACAGGTCCCACACACACTGACTCTCACTGGGATAAAGTCCTACACACACTGACTCTCACTGGGGTACAGGTCCCACACACTGGCGCTCACTGGGGTACGGGTACCACACATCGACTCTCACTGGGGTACAGTCCCACACACACTGACTCTCACTGGGGTACAGTCCCACACACACTGACTCTCACTGGGGTACAGTCCCACACACACTGACTCTCACTGGGGTACAGTCCCACACACACTGACTCTCACTGGGGTACAGTCCCACACACACTGACTCTCACTGGGGTACAGTCCCACACACACTGACTCTCACTGGGGTACAGTCCCACACACACTGACTCTCACTGGGGTACAGTCCCACACACACTGACTCTCACTGGGGTACGGGTCCCACACACACTGACTCTCACTGGAGTACAGTCCCACACACACTGACTCTCACTGGGGTATAGGTCCCACACACTGGCTCTCACTGGGGTACGGGTCCCACACACACTGACTCTCACTGGGGTACAGGTCCCACTCACACTGACGCTCACTGGAATACAGGTCCCACACACACTGACTCTCACTGGGGTACAGTCCCACACACACTGACTCTCACTGGGGTACGGGTCCCACACACACTGACTCTCACTGGGGTACAGTCCCACACACACTGACTCTCACTGGGGTACAGTCCCACACACACTGATTCTCACTGGGGTACGGGTCCCACACACACTGACTCTCACTGGGGTATGGGTCTCACACACACTTACTCTCACTGGGGTACGGGTCCCACACACACTGACTCTCACTGGGGTACGGGTCCCACAGACACTGACTCTCACTGGGGTACAGTCCCACACACACTGACTCTCACTGGGGTACAGGTCCCACACACACTGACTCTCACTGGGGTACAGTCCCACACACACACTGACTCTCACTGGGGTACAGTCCCACACACACTGACTCTCACTGGGGTACGGGTCCCACACACACTGACTCTTACTGGGGTATGGGTCCCACACACACTGACTCTCACTGGGGTAAGGGTCCCACACACACAGACTCTCACTGGGGTACGGGTCCCACACACACTGACTCTCACTGGGGTACAGTCCCACACACACTGACTCTCATTGGGGAACGGGTCCCACACACACTGACTCTCACTGGGGGACAGTCCCACACAAACTGACTCTCACTGGGGTACGGGTCCCACACGCACTGACTCTCACTGGGGTACAGTCCCACACGCACTGACTCTCACTGGGGTACAGGTCCCACACACTGGCTCTCACTGGGGTACGAGTCCCACACATCGACTCTCACTGGGGTACGGGTCCCACTCACACTGACTCTCACTGTGGTACAGTCCCACACACACTGACTCTCACTGGGGTACGGGTCCCACACACACTGACTCTCACTGGGGTACAGTCCCACACACACTGACTCTCACTGGGGTACAGTCCCACACACACTGACACTCACTGGGTTACAGTCCCACGCACACTGACTCTCACTGTGGTACAGTCCCACACACATTGACTTTCACTGGGGTACGGGTCCCACACACACTGACTTTTCCTGCGGTACAGTCACACACACACTGACCCTCACTGGGGTACGGGTCCCACACACACTGACTCTCACTGGGGTACAGTACCACACACAGTGACTCTCATTGGGGAACGGGTCCCACACACACTGACTCTCACTGGGGTACAGTCCCACACACACTGACTCTCACTGGGGTACAGGTCCCACACACACTGACTCTCACTGGGATAAAGTCCTACACACACTGACTCTCACTGGGGTACAGGTCCCACACACTGGCTCTCACTGGGGTACGGGTCCCACACATCGACTCTCACTGGGGTACGGGTCCCACTCACACTGACTCTCACTGGAATACTGGTCTCACACACACTGACTCTCACTGGGGTACGGGTCCCACACACACTGACTCTCACTGGGGTACGGGTCCCACACACACTGAATCTCACTGGGGCACGGGTCCCACACACACTGACTCTCACTGGGGTACGGGTCCCACATACACTGACACTCATTGGGTCACGGGTCCCACACACACTGACTCTCACTGGGGTACAGTCCCACACACACTGACTCTCATTGGGGTACAGTCCCACACACACTGACTCTCACTGAGGTACAGGTCCTACACATACTGACTCTCACTGGGGTACGGGTCCCACGCACACTGACTTTCAGTGGGGTACAGTCCTATACAAACGAACTCTCACAGGGGTACAGTCCAACGCACACTGACTCTCACAGGGGTACAATCGCACACATATTCACTCACACTGGGGTACAATCCCACACACACTGATTCTCACTGGTGTACGGGTCCCACACACACTGACTCTCACTAGGGTACGGGTTCCACACACACTGAATCTCACTGGGGTACAGTCCCATACACACTGACTCTCACTGGGGTACGGGTCCCACACACTCTTGCTCTCACTGGGGTACAGTCCCACACACACACTGACTCTCACTGGGTTGCGGGTCCCACACACACTGACTCTCACTGGGGTACAGTCCCACACATACTGACTCTCACTGGGGTACGGGTACCACACACACTGACTTTCAGTGGGGTACAGTCCTAGACACACGAACTCTCACTGGGGCGCAGTCCCACACACACTGACTCTCACTGGGGTTCGGGTCCCAGACACTCTGACTCTCACTGGGATATTGGTCCCATACACACTGACTCTCACTGGGGTACGGGTCCCACACACACTGACTCTCACTGGGGCACGGGTCCCACACACACTGACTCTCACTGGGGTACAGTCCCACACACACTGACTCTCACTGGGGTACAGTCCCACACACACTGATTCTCACTGGGGTACGGGTCCCACACACACTGACTCTCACTGGGGTATGGGTCTCACACACACTTACTCTCACTGGGGTACGGGTCCCACACACACTGACTCTCACTGGGGTACGGGTCCCACAGACACTGACTCTCACTGGGGTACAGTCCCACACACACTGACTCTCACTGGGGTACAGGTCCCACACACACTGACTCTCACTGGGGTACAGTCCCACACACACACTGACTCTCACTGGGGTACAGTCCCACACACACTGACTCTCACTGGGGTACGGGTCCCACACACACTGACTCTTACTGGGGTATGGGTCCCACACACACTGACTCTCACTGGGGTAAGGGTCCCACACACACAGACTCTCACTGGGGTACGGGTCCCACACACACTCACTCTCACTGGGGTACAGTCCCACACACACTGACTCTCATTGGGGAACGGGTCCCACACACACTGACTCTCACTGGGGTACAGTCCCACACAAACTGACTCTCACTGGGGTACGGGTCCCACACGCACTGACTCTCACTGGGGTACAGTCCCACACGCACTGACTCTCACTGGGGTACAGGTCCCACACACTGGCTCTCACTGGGGTACGAGTCCCATACATCGACTCTCACTGGGGTACGGGTCCCACTCACACTGACTCTCACTGTGGTACAGTCCCACACACACTGACTCTCACTGGGGTACGGGTCCCACACACACTGACTCTCACTGGGGTACAGTCCCACACACACTGACTCTCACTGGGGTACAGTCCCACACACACTGACACTCACTGGGTTACAGTCCCACGCACACTGACTCTCACTGGGGTACAGTCCCACACACATTGACTTTCACTGGGGTACGGGTCCCACACACACTGACTTTTCCTGCGGTACAGTCACACACACACTGACCCTCACTGGGGTACGGGTCCCACACACACTGACTCTCACTGGGGTACAGTACCACACACAGTGACTCTCATTGGGGAACGGGTCCCACACACACTGACTCTCACTGGGGTACAGTCCCACACACACTGACTCTCACTGGGGTACAGGTCCCACACACACTGACTCTCACTGGGATAAAGTCCTACACACACTGACTCTCACTGGGGTACAGGTCCCACACACTGGCTCTCACTGGGGTACGGGTCCCACACATCGACTCTCACTGGGGTACGGGTCCCACTCACACTGACTCTCACTGGAATACTGGTCTCACACACACTGACTCTCACTGGGGTACGGGTCCCACACACACTGACTCTCACTGGGGTACGGGTCCCACACACACTGAATCTCACTGGGGCACGGGTCCCACACACACTGACTCTCACTGGGGTACGGGTCCCACATACACTGACACTCATTGGGTCACGGGTCCCACACACACTGACTCTCACTGGGGTACAGTCCCACACACACTGACTCTCACTGGGGTAAAGTCCCACACACACTGACTCTCACTGAGGTACAGGTCCTACACATACTGACTCTCACTGGGGTACGGGTCCCACGCACACTGACTTTCAGTGGGGTACAGTCCTATACAAACGAACTCTCACAGGGGTACAGTCCAACGCACACTGACTCTCACAGGGGTACAATCGCACACATATTCACTCACACTGGGGTACAATCCCACACACACTGATTCTCACTGGTGTACGGGTCCCACACACACTGACTCTCACTGGGGTACGGGTTCCACACACACTGAATCTCACTGGGGTACAGTCCCATACACACTGACTCTCACTGGGGTACGGGTCCCACACACTCTTGCTCTCACTGGGGTACAGTCCCACACACACACTGACTCTCACTGGGGTGCGGGTCCCACACACACTGACTCTCACTGGGGTACAGTCCCACACATACTGACTCTCACTGGGGTACGGGTACCACACACACTGACTTTCAGTGGGGTACAGTCCTAGACACACGAACTCTCACTGGGGCGCAGTCCCACACACACTGACTCTCACTGGGGTTCGGGTCCCACACACACTGACTCTCACTGGGGTACAGTCCCACACACACTGATTCTCACTGGGATATTGGTCCCATACACACTGACTCTCACTGGGGTACGGGTCCCACACACACTGACTCTCACTGGGGCACGGGTCCCACACACACTGACTCTCACTGGGGTACAGTCCCACACACACTGATTCTCACTGGGGTACAGTCCCACACACACTGACTCTCACTGGGGTACAGTCCCACACACACTGACTCTCACTGAGGTACAGGTCCCACACACACTGACTCTCACTGGGGTACGGGTCCCACGCACACTGACTTTCAGTGGGGTACAGTGCTATACAAATGAACTCTCACAGGGGTACAGTCCCACGCACACTGTCTCTCACATGGGTACAGTCGCACACATATTCACTCACACTGGGGTACAATCCCACACACACTGATTCTCACTGGGGTACGGGTCCCACACACACTGACTCTCACTGGGGTACAGTCCCACACACACTGACTCTCACTGGGGTACGGGTCCCACACACACTGACTCTCACTGGGGCACGATCCCACACACACTGACTCTCACTGGGGTACGGGTCTCACACACACTGACTCTCACTGGGGTATGGGTCCCACACACACTGACACTCATTGGGGTACGGGTCTCACACGCACTGACTCTCACTGGGGAACGGGTCCCACACACACTGACTCACTGGGGAACGGGTCCCACACACTCTGACACTCACTGGGGTACGGGTCACACCCACATTGACTCCCAATATGGTACGGGTCCCACACACACTGACTCTCACTGGGGTACGGGTCCCACACACTCTGACACTCACTGGGGTACGGGTCACACCCACATTGACTCCCAATGTGGTACAGGTCCCACACACACTGACTCTCACTGGGGTACGGGTCCCACACATACTGACTCTCACTGGGGTACTGGTCCCAAACACTCTGACTCTCACTTGGGTACGGGTCCCACACACTCTGACTCTCACTGGGATAAAGTCCTACACACACTGACTCTCACTGGGGTACAGGTCCCACACACTGGCTCTCACTGGGGTACGGGTCCCACACATCGACTCTCACTGGGGTACGGGTCCCACTCACACTGACTCTCACTGGAATACTGGTCTCACACACACTGACTCTCACTGGGGTACGGGTCCCACACACACTGACTCTCACTGGGGTACGGGTCCCACACACACTGAATCTCACTGGGGCACGGGTCCCACACACACTGACTCTCACTGGGGTACGGGTCCCACATACACTGACACTCATTGGGTCACGGGTCCCACACACACTGACTCTCACTGGGGTACAGTCCCACACACACTGACTCTCACTGGGGTACAGTCCCACACACACTGACTCTCACTGAGGTACAGGTCCTACACATACTGACTCTCACTGGGGTACGGGTCCCACGCACACTGACTTTCAGTGGGGTACAGTCCTATACAAACGAACTCTCACAGGGGTACAGTCCAACGCACACTGACTCTCACAGGGGTACAATCGCACACATATTCACTCACACTGGGGTACAATCCCACACACACTGATTCTCACTGGTGTACGGGTCCCACACACACTGACTCTCACTGGGGTACGGGTTCCACACACACTGAATCTCACTGGGGTACAGTCCCATACACACTGACTCTCACTGGGGTACGGGTCCCACACACTCTTGCTCTCACTGGGGTACAGTCCCACACACACACTGACTCTCACTGGGGTGCGGGTCCCACACACACTGACTCTCACTGGGGTACAGTCCCACACATACTGACTCTCACTGGGGTACGGGTACCACACACACTGACTTTCAGTGGGGTACAGTCCTAGACACACGAACTCTCACTGGGGCGCAGTCCCACACACACTGACTCTCACTGGGGTTCGGGTCCCACACACACTGACTCTCACTGGGGTACAGTCCCACACACACTGATTCTCACTGGGATATTGGTCCCATACACACTGACTCTCACTGGGGTACGGGTCCCACACACACTGACTCTCACTGGGGCACGGGTCCCACACACACTGACTCTCACTGGGGTACAGTCCCACACACACTGATTCTCACTGGGGTACAGTCCCACACACACTGACTCTCACTGGGGTACAGTCCCACACACACTGACTCTCACTGAGGTACAGGTCCCACACACACTGACTCTCACTGGGGTACGGGTCCCACGCACACTGACTTTCAGTGGGGTACAGTGCTATACAAATGAACTCTCACAGGGGTACAGTCCCACGCACACTGTCTCTCACATGGGTACAGTCGCACACATATTCACTCACACTGGGGTACAATCCCACACACACTGACTCTCACTGGGGTACGGGTCCCACACACACTGACTCTCACTGGGGCACGATCCCACACACACTGACTCTCACTGGGGTACGGGTCTCACACACACTGACTCTCACTGGGGTATGGGTCCCACACACACTGACACTCATTGGGGTACGGGTCTCACACACACTGACTCTCACTGGGGAACGGGTCCCACACACACTGACTCACTGGGGAACGGGTCCCACATACACTGACACTCATTGGGTCACGGGTCCCACACACACTGACTCTCACTGGGGTACAGTCCCACACACACTGACTCTCACTGGGGTACAGTCCCACACACACTGACTCTCACTGAGGTACGGGTCCCACACACACTGACTCTCACTGGGGTACGGGTCACACCCACATTGACTCCCAATATGGTACGGGTCCCACACACACTGACTCTCACTGGGGTACGGGTCCCACACACTCTGACACTCACTGGGGTACGGGTCACACCCACATTGACTCCCAATGTGGTACAGGTCCCACACACACTGACTCTCACTGGGGTACGGGTCCCACACATACTGACTCTCACTGGGGTACTGGTCCCAAACACTCTGACTCTCACTGGGGTACGGGTCCCACACACTCTGACTCTCACTGGGATACGGGTCCCACACACACTGACTCTCTCACTGGGTTCAGTCCCACACACACTGACTCTCACTGGGGCACAGGTCCCACACACACTGACTCTCACTGGGTACGGGTCCCACATACACTGACACTCATTGGGTCACGGGTCCCACACACACTGACTCTCACTGGGGTACAGTCCCACACACACTGACTCTCACTGGGGTACAGTCCCACACACACTGACTCTCACTGAGGTACGGGTCCCACACACACTGACTCTCACTGGGGTACAGTCCCACACACACTGACTCTCACTGGGGTACAGTCCCACACACTCTGACTCTCACTGGTGTACGGGTCCCACGCACACTGACTTTCAGTGGGGTACAGTCCTACACAAACGAACTCTCACAGGGGTACAGTCCCACGCACACTGACTCTCACAGGGGTACAGTCCCACACATATTCACTCACACTGGGGTACAATCCCACACACAATGATTCTCACTGGGGTACGGGTCCCGTATACACAGACGCTCACTGGGGTACGGGTTCCACACACTCTGAATCTCACTGGGGTACAGTCCCATACACACTGACTCTCACTGGGGTACGGGTCCCACACACTCTGACTCTCACTGGGGTACAGTCCCACACACACTGACTCTCACTGGGGTACGGGTCCCACATATACTGACACTCATTGGGTCACGGTCCCACACACACTGACTCTCACTGGGGTACAGTCCCACACACACTGACTCTCACTGGGGTACAGTCCCACACACACTGACTCTCACTGAGGTACAGGTCCCACACACACTGACTCTCACTGGGGTACGGGTCCCATGCACACTGACTTTCAGTGGGATACAGTCCTATACAAACGAACTCTCACAGGGGTACAGTCCCACGCACACTGACTCTCACAGGGGTACAGTCGCACACATATTCACTCACACTGGGGTACAATCCCACACCCTCTGATTCTCACTGGGGTACGGGTCCCACACACACTGACTCTCACTGGGGTACAGTCCCACACACACTGACTCTCACTGGGGTACGGGTCCCACACACACTGACTGTCACTGGGGCACGGGTCCCTCACACACTGACTCTCACTGGGGTACGGGTCCCACACACACTGACTCTCACTGGGGTATGGGTCCCACACACACTGACACTGATTGGGGTACGGGTCCAACACACACTGACTCTCACTGGGGAACGGGTCCCACACACACTGACTCTCACTGGGGAACGGGTCCCACACACTCTGACACTCACTGGGGTACGGGTCACACCCACATTGACTCCCAATGTGGTACGGGTCCCACACACACTGACTCTCACTGGGGTACGGGTCCCACACACTCTGACACTCACTGGGGTACGGGTCACACCCACATTGACTCCCAATGTGGTACGGGTCCCACACACACTGACTCTCACTGGGGTACGGGTCCCACACATACTGACTCTCACTGGGGTACTGGTCCCAAACACTCTGACTCTCACTGGGGTACGGGTCCCACACACACTGACTCTCACTGGGGTACGGGTCCCACACACACTGACTCTCACTGGGGTACAGTCCCACACACACTGACTCTCACTGCGGTAGTCCCACACACACTGACTCTCACTGGGGTACAGTCCCACACACTCTGACTCTCACTGGGGTACAGTCCAACACACTGACTTTCACTGGGGTACAGTCCCACACACAGTGACTCTCACTGGGGTACGGGTCCCACACACACTGACTTTCAGTGGGGTAGAGTCCTACACAAACGAACTCTCACAGGGGTACAGTCCCACGCACACTGACTCTCACAGGGGTATAGTCCCACACATATTCACTCACACTGGGGTACAGTCCCACACACACTGATTCTCACATGGGTACAGGTCCCGCATACATAGACGCTCACTGGGGTATGTGTTTCACACACTCTGAATCTCACTGGGGTACAGTCCCACACACACTGACTTTCACTGGGGTACAGTCCCACACACACACTGACTCTCACTGGGGTACGGGTCCCACACACACTGACTCTCACTGGGGTACAGTCCCATACACACTGACTCTCAGTGGGGTACGGGTCTCACACACTCTGACTCTCACTGGGGTACAGTCCCACACATACTGACTCTCACTGGGGTACGGGTCCCACACAAACTGACTTTCAGTGGAGTACTGTCCTACACACACGAACTCTCACTGGGGTACAGTCCCACAGACATTGACTCTCACTCGGTTACGGGTCCCACACACACTGACTCTCACAGGGTACAGTCCGACACACACTAACTCTCACTGGGGTACAGTCCCACACACACTGACTCTCACTCGGGTACGAGTCCCACACACTCTGACTCTCACTGGGGTATGGGTCCCATCCACACTGGCTCTCACTGCGGTACGGGTCCCACACACACTGACTCTCACTGGGGTACGGGTCCCACACACACTGACTCTCACTGGGGTACAGTCCCACACACACTGACTCTCACTGGGGCACGGGTCCCACACACACTGACTCTCACTGGGGTACGGGTCCCACACACACTGACTCTCACTGGGGTGCAGTCCCACACACACTGACTCTCACTGGGGTACAGTCCCACACACACTGACTCTCACTGGGGTACAGTCCCACACACACTGACTCTCACTGGGGTACAGTCCCACATACACTGAATCTCACTGGGGTACAGTCCCACACACACTGACTCTCACTGGGGTGCAGTCCCACACACACTGACTCTCACTGGGGTACAGTCCCACATACACTGACTCTCACTGGGGTGCAGTCCCACACACATTGACTGTCACTGGGCTATGGTCCGACACACACCGACTCTCACTGGGGTATGGGTCCCACAGACACTGACTCTCACAGAGGAACATAGAAACATAGAAAATAGGTGCAGGATTAGGCCATTCGGCCCTTCGAGCCTGCACCACCATTCAGAAGTTCATGGCTGATCAGGCACTTCACTACACCATTCCTGCTTTCTCTCCATACGCTTTGATCCCTTTAGCCGTAAGGGCCACATTTAACTCCCTTTTGAATATATCTAACCAGCTGGCCTCAACAACTTTCTGTGGTAGAGAATTCCGCATGTTCACAATTCTCTGAATGAAGAAGTTTCTCCTCATCTCGGTCCTAAATGGCCTACCCCTTATCCTTAGACTGTGTCCCCTGGTTCTGGACTTCCCCTATATTGGGAACATTCTTCCTGCATCTAACCTGTCCAGTCCCATCAGAATTTTACATGTTTCTATGAGAGCCACTCTCATCCTTCTAAACTCCAGTGAATACAGGCCCAGTCGATCCAGTCTCTCTTCATATGTCAGTCGAGCCATCCCGGGAATCAGTCTGGTGAACCTTCGCTGCACTCCCTCAATCGCAAGAACGTCCTTCCTCAGATTAGGACACCAAAACTGAACACAATATTCCAGGTGAGGCCTCACTAAGGCCCTGTACAACTGCAGTAAGACCTCCCTGCACCTATAGAAACATAGAAACATAGAAAATAGGTGCAGGAGCAGGCCATTCAGCCCTTCTAGCCTGCACCGCCATTCAATGAGTTCATGGCTGTACATGAAACTTCAGTACCCCCTTCCTGCTTTCTCGCCATAACCCTTGATCCCCCGAGTAGTAAGGACTTCATCTAACTCCCTTTTGAATATATTTAGTGAATTGGTCTCAACTACTTTCTGTGGTAGAGAATTCCACAGGTTCACCACTCTTTGGGTGAAGAAGTTTCTCCTCATCTCGGCCCTAAATGGCTTACCCCTTATCCTCAGACTGTGACCCCTGGTTCTGGACTTCCCCAACATTGATAACATTCTTCCTGCATCCAACCTGTCCAAACCCGTCAGAATTTTAAACGTTTCTATGAGGTCCCCTCTCATTCTTCTGAACTCCAGTGAATACAAGCCCAGTTGATCCCAGTTTCTTGATAGGTCAGTCCCGCCATCCCGGGAATCAGTCTGGTGAATCTTCGCTGCACTCCCTCAATAGCAAGAATGTCCTTCCTCAAGTTAGGAGACCAAAACTGTACACAATACTCCAGGTGTGGCCTCACCAAGGCCCTGTACAACTGTAGCAACACCTCCCTGCCCCTGTACTCAAATCCCCTCACTATGAAGGCCAACATGCCATTTGCTTTCTTAACCGCCTGCTGTACCTGCATGCCAACCTTCTATGACTGATGTACCATGACACCCAGGTCTCGTTGCACCTTCCCTTTTCCTAATCTGTCACCATTCAGATAATAGTCTGTCTCTCTGTTTTTACCACCAAAGTGGATAACCTCACATTTATCCACATTATACTTCATCTGCCATGCATTTGCCCACTCACCTAACCTATCCAAGTCACTCTGCAGCCTCACAGCATCCTCCTCGCAGCTCACACTGCCACCCAACTTAGTGTCATCCGCAAATTTGGAGATACTACATTTAATCCCTTCGTCTAAATCATTAATGTACAGTGTAAACAGCTGGGGCCCCAGCACAGAACCTTGCGGCACCCCACTAGTCACTGCCTGCCATTCTGAAAAGTACCCGTTTACTCCTACTCTTTGCTTCCTGTCTGACAACCAGTTCTCAATCCACGTCAGCACACTACCCCCAATCCCATGTGCTTTAACTTTGCACATTAATCTCTTGTGTGGGACCTTGTCGAAAGCCTTCTGAAAGTCCAAATATACCACATCAACTGGTTCTCCTTTGTCCACTTTACTGGAAACATCCTCAAAAAATTCCAGAAGATTTGTCAAGCATGATTTCCCTTTCACAAATCCATGCTGACTTGCACCTATCATGTCACCATTTTCCAGATGCACTGCTATGACATCCTTAATAATTGATTCCATCATTTTACCCACTACTGAGGTCAGGCTGACCGGTCTATAACTCCCTGTTTTCTCTCTCCCTCCTTTTTTAAAAAGTGGGGTTACATTGGCTACCCTCCACTCCATAGGAACTGATCCAGAGTCAATGGAATGTTGGAAAATGACTGTCAATGCATCCGCTATTTCCAAGGCCACCTCCTTAAGTACTCTGGGATGCAGTCCATCAGGCCCTGGGGATTTATCAGCCTTCAATCCCATCAATTTCCCCAACACAATTTCCCGACTAATAAAGATTTCCCTCAGTTCCCCCTCCTTACTAGACCCTCTGACCCCTTTTATATCCGGAAGGTTGTTTGTATCCTCCTTAGTGAATACCGAACCAAAGTACTTGTTCAATTGGTCTGCCATTTCTTTGTTCCCCGTTATGACTTCCCCTGATTCTGACTGCAGGGGACGTACGTTTGTCTTTACTAACCTTTTTCTCTTTACATACCTATAGAAACTTTTGCAATCCACCTTAATGTTCCCTGCAAGCTTCTTCTCGTACTCCATTTTCCCTGCCCTAATCAAACCCTTTGTCCTCGTCTGCTGAGTTCTAAATTTCTCCCAGTCCCCGGGTTCACTGCTATTTCTGGCCAATTTGTATGCCACTTCCTTGGCTTTAATACTATCCCTGATTTCCCTAGATAGCCACGGTTGAGCCACCTTCCCTTTTTTATTTTTACGCCAGACAGGAATGTACAATTGTTGTAATTCATCCATGCGGTCTCTAAATGTCTGCCATTGCCCATCCACAGTCAACCCCCTAAGTATCATTCGCCAATCTATCCTAGCCAATTCACGCCTCATACTTTCAAAGTTACCCTTCTTTAAGTTCTGGACCATGGTCTCTGAATTTACTGTTTCATTCTCCATCTTAATACAGAATTCCACCATATTATGGTCACTCTTCCCCAAGGGGCCTCGCACAATGAGATTGCTAATTAATCCTCTCTCATTACACAACACCCAGTCTAAGATGGCCTCCCCCCTAGTTGGTTCCTCAACATACTGCTCTAGGAAACCATCCCTTATGCACTCCAGGAAATCCTCCTCCACCGTATTGCTTCCAGTTTGGCTAGCCCAATCTATGTGCATATTAAAGTCACCCATTATAACTGCTACACCTTTATTGCATGCACCCCTAATTTCCTGTTTGATGCCCTCCCCAACATCCCTATTACTGTTTGGAGGTCTGTACACATCTCCTACTAACGTTTTTTGCCCTTTGGTGTTCTGCAGCTCTACCCATATAGATTCCACATCATCCAAGCTAATGTCTTTCCGAACTATTGCATTAATCTCCTCTTTAACCAGCAATGCTACCCCACCTCCTTTTCCCTTTACTCTATCCTTCCTGAATGTCGAATACCCCTGAATGTTGAGTTCCCAGCACTGATCATCCTGGAGCCACGTCTCCGTAATCCCAATCACATCATATTTATTAACATCTATTTGCACAGTTAATTCATCCACCTTATTACGGATACTCCTTGCATTAAGACACAAAGCCTTCAGGCTTGTTTTTTTAACACCCTTTGTCCTTTTAGAATTTTGCTGTATAGTGGCCCTTTTTGTTCTTTGCCTTGGGTTTCTCCGCCCTCCACTTTTCCTCATCTCCTTTCTGTATTTTGCTTTTGCCTCCTTTTTGTTTCCCTCTGTCTCCCTGCATTGGTTCCTATCCCCCTGCCATATTAGTTTAAATCCTCCCCAACAGCACTAGCAAACACTCCCCCTAGGACATTGGTTCCGGTCCTGCCCAGGTGCAGACCGTCCGGTTTGTACTGGTCCCACCTCCCCCAGAACCGATTCCAATGCCCCAGGAATTTGAATCCCTCCCTGCTGCACCACTGCTCAAGCCACGTATTCATCTGCGCTATCCTGCGATTCCTACTCTGACTATCACGTGGCACTGGTAGCAATCCCGAGATTACTACTTTTGAGGTCCTACTTTTTAATTTAGCTCCTAGCTCCTTAAATTCGTTTCGTAGGACCTCATCCCTTTTTTTACCTATATCGTTGGTACCAATGTGCACCACGACAACTGGCTGTTCTCCCTCCCATTTCAGAATGTCCTGCACCCGCTCCGAGACATCCTTGGCCCTTGCACCAGGGAGGCAACATGCCATCCTGGAGTCTCGGTTGCGGCCGCAGAAACGCCAATCTATTCCCCTCACCATTGAATCCCCTATCACTATTGCTCTCCCACTCTTTTTCCTGCCCTCCTGTGCAACAGAGCCAGCCATGGTGCCATGAACTTGGCTGCTGCTGCCCTCCCCTGATGAGTCATCCCCCTCAACAGTACTCAAAGCAGTGTATCTGTTTTGCAGGGGGATGACCGCAGGAGACCCCTGCACTACCTTCCTTGCACTACTCTTCCTGCTGGTCTTCCATTCCCTCGCTGGCTGTGGACCCTTTCCCTGCGGTAAGACCAACTCGCTACACGTGATACTCACGTCATTCTCAGCATCGTGGATGCTCCAGAGTGAATCCACCCTCAGCTCCAACTCCGCAACGCGGCCAGTCAGGAGCTGGAGGTGGACACACTTCCCGCACACGTAGTCGTCAGGGACACCGGAAGTGTCCCTGAGTTCCCACATGGTACAGGAGGAGCATAACACCCGACCGAGCTCTCCTGCCATGACTTAACCCTTAGATACCCTTAAATTGGCAACAACAATGTTAAAAGTTACTGACTAATATAAGAAGAAAAAGAAAAACTACTCACCAATCACCAGCCAATCACTTACCCCCTAGGCTGTGACGTCACCTTTGTTTCTTTGCCTTCTCCCTGTAGCTGCACCGGTACGCCTCTCGCAGACCCCGGACTCGCGCTGCTCCGAGCTCCCGCCTCCTCGACTGACTGCTCGAACTGCTCGACTCCCGCTGGCCTTTATAGGCCTCTCTCCGACCCCGGACTCGCGCTGCTCCGAGCTCCCGCCTCCTCGACTGACTGCTCGAACTGCTCGACTCCCGCTGGCCTTTATAGGCCTCTCTCCGACCCCGGACTCGCGCAGCTCCGAGCTCCCGCCTCCTCGACTGACTGCTCGAACTGCCTGACTCCCGCTGGCCTTTATCGGCCTCTCGCCGACCCTGGACTCGCCCTGCTCCGAGCTCCCGCCTCCTCGACTGACTATACTCAAATCCCCTCGCTATGAAGGCCAACATACCATTTGCCTTCTTCACCGCCTGCTGTACCTGCATGCCAACTTTCAATGACTGATGTACCATGACACCCAGGTCTCGTTGCACCTCCCCTTTTCCTAATCTGTCACCATTCAGATGATATCTTCCTCCCTGTTTTTGCCCCCAAAGTGGATAACCTCATTATCCACATTATACTGCATCTGTCATGTATTTGCCCACTCACCTAACCCTGTCCAAATCACCCTGCAGCCTCTTAGCATCCTCCTCACAGCTCACACCGCCACCCAGCTTAGTGTCATCTGCAAACTTAGAGATATTACACTCAATTCCTTCATCCAAATCATTGATGTGTATTGTAAATAGCTGGGTTCCCAGCACAGAACCTTGCGATACCCCACTAGTCACTGCCTGCCATTCTGAAAAGGACCCGTTTATTCCTATACTTTTTAAGTGTGGTGAGGGTTTCTGCCTCTACCACCCTTTTAGGCCGTGAGTTCCAGACCCCCACCACCCTCTGGGTGAAGACATTTTCCCTCAAATCCCCTCTAAACCTCCAACTGATTAATTTAAATCTATGCCCCATGGTTGTTGACTCCTCTGCCCAGGGAAACAGGTCCTTCCAATCCACTCTATCCAGGCCCCTCATCATTTTATACACCTCAATCAGGTCTCCCCTCAGCCTCCTCTGTTCCAAAGAAAACAGACCCAGCATCTCCAATCTTTCCTCATCGCTAAAATTCTCCAGCCCTGGCAACATTCTTGTAAATCTCCTCTGTACCCTCTCCAGTGCAATCACATCTTTGCTGTAATGTGGTGACCAGAACTGCACGCAGTACTCCATCTGTGGTCTAACTAGTGTTTAATACAGTTCAAGCATAACCTCCTGCTCTTGTATTCTATGATTCTATGCCTCAACTAATAAAGGCAAGTATTCCGTATGCCTTCTTAACCACCTTATCTACCTGTCCTGCTACTTTCAGGGATCTGTGGACTTGCACTCCCAGGTCCCTTTGTTCCTTTACACATCTCAGTGTCCTACCATTTAATGTGTATTCCCTTGCATTGTTAGACCTCCCAAATGCATTACCTCACACTTTTCCAGATTGAATTCCATTTGTCACTGTTCTGCCCACCTGACCAGTTGATTGATATCTTCCTGCAGTCTATAGCTTTCTTCTTCATTATCAACCACACAGCCAATGTTCGTATTATTATGTTCCTAACACAGATGAGGCTGCACACAGGGAGGTTAAAGTAACAGTGACCTCAGTCTTTATTAAGACACTCCAGAGTGAGGAACAGGCCTTAGGGGCCGGCTTATATACAGTGCTCCTAAGGGATGTTGGGATCCCTTGGGACTTCAGGAGATGCGCTCCCTGGTGGCGGAACATGGGAGTGCATGCTTTACAGATACACATCACTCACCCCCCAAAAGTCAAAGTGAAAACTATTTACAAGGTGAGGCGGTCGGGAGCCTTTCTTTCCCTGGTGGGCCGCCTCGGTACAAATGTCTGTTCTGGTGTGTTGGCTGTGCCCTCGCTGGGCTGGCGTGTTGTTGGCCCTGCAGGGCTGTTGGGTGAGCCTGGCCTTGCTGGGCTGTTGGGCGTGATGGGTTCGATTTCCTGGTCTGGCGTGGTGTCGTTGATCCTTTGAGTGTGTGTTGTGGGCTCGAGAAAGGTGGTGTCTGCTGTGGGTTGTTCAGGGCAGTCTGTGAACCGCAGCCTCGTTTGGTCCAGGTGCTTTCTGCAAATTTGTCCATTGGCTAGTTTGACTACAACACCCTATTCCCTTCTTTAGCTATCACCGTGCCCGCGATCCACTTGGGACCATTGTCCATAGTTTAGCACATACACAGGGTCATTCAGATCAATTTCCCGTGACACAGTGGCGCGACCATCGTTTACATTTTGTTGCTGCCGCCTGCTCTCTACCTGATCATGCAGGTTGGGGTGAACCAGCGAGAGTCTGGTTTTAAGTGTCCTTTTCATGAGTAGCTCAGCCGGGGGCACCCCTGTGAGCGAGTGGGGTCTCGTGCGGTAACTGAGCAGTACTCGGGACAGACGGGTTTGGAGTGAGCCTTCTGTGACTTGTTTAAGGCTCTGTTTGATGGTTTGAACTGCCCACTCTGCCTGCCCATTGGAGGCTGGTTTAAACAGGGCCGAGGTGACATGTTTGATCCCATTGCGGGTCATGAATTCTTTAAATTCGGCACTGGTGAAACATGGCCCGTTGTCACTGACCAGTATGTCAGGCAGGCTGTGGGTGGCAAACATGGCCCTCAGGCTTTCAATGGTGGCGGTGGCGGTGCTTCCCGACATTATTTCACATTCAATCCATTTTGAAAAAGCATCCACCACCACCAGGAACATTTTACCGAGAAACAGGCCCGCATAGTCGACATGGATCCTCGACCATGGTCTGGAGGGCCAGAACCACAAACTTAGTGGTGCCTCTCTGGGCGCGTTGCTCAACTTTACGCAATAACACATGTAGGGGCTCTAAGAGGGTGCTTAACCCCAGTAGAAAGTTACCAAAATAGTTGAGGAGTCCCAGGAACGGCCGCAGTTCCGTGACGTTCTGTGGCCTGGGCACGTTCCTGATAGCCTCTGTCTTGGCGTCTGTGGGCCGAATGCCATCCGCCACGATCTTTCTCCCCAAAAACTCCACTTCTGTTGCCATGAAGACGCATTTCGACCTCTTCAGCCACAGCCCTACGTGATCCAGTCGCTGGAGGACCTCCTCCAGGTTTTGTAGGTGCTCAACGGTGTCCTGACCCGTGACCAATATGTCGTCCTGAAAGACCATCGTGCGTGGTATCGACTTGAGTCGGCTCTCCGTGTGCGTGATGCAGGTGAGGCCCTTCGAAGACTCCTCCAGCTCCTGCGTCATGTAGGCCGAAGTCAGGTCGAGCTTGGTGAATGTCTTGCCTCCTGCCAGCGTCGCAAATAGGTCGTCTGCCTTAGGTAGCGAGTATTGGTCCTGTAGCGAGAAACGATTAATAGCTCCTTTATAATCGCCGCAAATCCTGACCGTGCCATCACTTTTGAGTACTGGGACTATCGGGCTGGCCCACTCACTGAATTCCACTGGGGAGCTGATGCCCTCGCATTGCAGCCTGTCCAGCTAGATTTTCACTCTCTCCATCATCATGTGAGGTACCGCTCGCGCCTTGTGGTGAATGGGTCGTGCCTCTGGGACCAAGTGGATCTGCACCTTCGCCCCGGAAAAGTTTCCAATGCCTGGCTCAAAAAGGGAAGGAAATTGTTAAGAACCTGGGTACATGAGGCCTCATCGACATGTGACAGCGCTCGAATGTCATCCTAGTTCCAGCGGATTTTGCCCAGCTAGCTCCTTCCAAGCAGTGTGGGGCCATCGCCCGGGACAATCCAGAGTGGCAGTTCATGCACCGTGCCCTCGTAGGTGACCTTGACCATGGCGCTGCCCAGGACAGTGATAAGCTCTTTGGTGTACGTTGTCAGTTTCGTGTGGATGGGGCTCAGGGCTGGTCTGAATGCTTTGTTGCACCACAGTCTCTCAAACATCTTTTTACTCATGATGGATTGGCTAGCGCCAGTGTCCAGTTCCATGGCTACGGGTAAGCCATTCAATTTTACATTTAGCATTATAGGTGGACATTTCATCGAAAACATGTGCATCCCGTGTATTTCAGCATCTGCCTCCTCTCTCTGAGGTTCGAAATTGCTTTGATCCACCATGATCTTCCTCTGCCATGTGGTAGTTAGCAGGTTTTGCAGAGCTTGCAGCTCATTTGCAAGCTCATTGGAGATGCCCCATTGTTCCACAGCCCTTGCAAACATACCCTTTGAAGCGGCATGAATAGGCTGAATGGAAGCCTCCACAACGCCAACAAGGTGTGAATTGTCTTGCATTCATCCTTTGTTGGGGACTCTGAGTCATCTGGGTCACCTGAGGCCTGCTGGCAATTGCAGACTCGTGGTTTCTGCCCTGTACATTTCTGCTCACAAACACAGTTCCAGTTAATTTATAAACATTGCTAGCACTTGTGTGCTGAGAGATTTGTTTGGTGTTATCACTGGTGGACATAAACGCCTGTGCTATCGCAATGGCCTTACTGAGGGTCAGTGTCTCTACAGTCAAAGGTTTTCGTAGGATGGTCTCGTGGCCAATGCTCAGTACAAAAAAGTCTCTGAGCATTTGCTGCAGGTTGCCATCAAACTCACATTGTCCTGCAAGTCGCCTTAGATCGGCGACGTAGCTCACCACTTCCTGACCTTCAGATCGCTGGCACATGTCGAACCGATACCTCGCCATCAGCACGCTCTCCCTTGGGTTAAGATGCTCCCGAACCAGTGTGCACAGCTCCTCATACGACTTATCTGTGGGTTTCACCGGAGCCAGAAGATTCTTCATGAGGCTGTAGGTCGGTGCCCCGCAGACTGTGAGGAGGACCGCTCTCCTTTTTGCAGCGCTTCCTTCTCCGTCCAGCTCGTCGTCTACAAAGTACTGGTCTAGCCATTCGACATAGGCTTCTCAGTCCTCACCCTCCGAGAACTTCTCCAGGATGCCCACAGTTTGCTGCATCTTTGCATTGGATTCGTATTCTCGTCGCCAATTATTGTGTTCCTAACACAGATGGGTCTGCATACAGGGAGGTTAAAGTAACAGAGACCTCAGTCTCTAATAAGACACTCCAGAGTGAGGAACAGGCCTTAGGGGCCGGCTTATATACAGTGCTCCCAAGGGATGCTGGGATTCCTTGGGACTTCAGGGGATGGCCCCCTGGTGGCGGAACATGGGAGTACATTCTTTTCAGATACACAACAAGTATCATCTGCAAACTTCTTAATCATACCCCCTACATTCAAGTCCAAGTCCTTGATATATATCGCAAAAAGAAAGGGACCCAGTACTGAGCCCTGTGGAACCCCACTGGAAACATCCTTCCAGTCACAAAAACACCCATCACCCATTACCCTTTGCTTCCTACCTCAGACAATTTTGGATCCAACTTGCCACTTTGCCCTGGATCCCATGGGCTTTTACCTTCGTGACCAGTCTTCCAAGTGGGACCTTATCAAAAGCTTTGCTAAAATCCATATACACTACATCATATGTACTGCCCTCATCGCCCCTCCTGGTTACCTCCTCAAAAAATTCAATCAGGTTAGTCAGACACGACCTTCCCTTAACAATTCCATGCTGACTGTCCTTGATTAATCCATGTCTTTCTAAATGAAGATTTATCCTGTCCCTCTGAATTTTTTCCAATAATTTTCCCACCACTGAGGCTAGGCTGACTGGCCTGTAATTACTCGGTCTATCCCTTTCTCCCTTTTTAAACAAAGATACAATGTTAGCAGTCCTCCAGTCCTCTGGCACCACACCTGTAGCCAGAGAGGATTGGAAAATGATGGTCAGAGCCTCTGCTATTTCATCTCTTGCTTCTCTTAACAGCCTGGGATACATTTCATCCGGGCCTGGGGATTTATCCACTTTCCAGGATGCTAAACACTTTAATACTTCCTCTCTCAACTATGTTTATTTCATCCAATATTTCACACTCCTCCTCCCTCATTGTATCGCCCCTCTCTTTTATGAAAACAGATGCAAAGTATTCATTAAGAACCATACCCACATCTTCCACCTCCACAAACAGATTACCTTTATGGTCTTGAATAGGCCCTACCCTTTCTTTAATTATCCTCTTGCCCTTAATCTATTTATAAAACATATTTGGGTTTTCCTTGATTTAACTTGTCAATATGTTTTCATGCTCCCTCTTTGCTTTCCTAATTTCCTGTTTAATTGCACCCCTGCACTTTCTACCCGAGAGATTCTCCAGTATTGAGCCCTCGGTATCTGTCATAAGCCTCTCTTTATTTCTTTATCCTACCCCGTACGCCCCTTAACATCCAGCGGGTTCGAGATTTGTTAGCCCCACCATTTTAGTTTTTGGGAACACACTTGCTCTGAACCCTCACTATCTCCTCCCTGAACACCTCTCACTGCTCTTACACCGATTTACCCACAAGTAGCTGTTTCCAGTCTTCTTTGGCTAAATCACCTCTCAGCTCAGTAAAATTGTCTTTTCCCCAATTGAGAACATTTATTCCTGGTCTATCTTTGTCCGTTTCCATAACTACCCCAAATCTGACTGAATTATGATCACTAGCACCAAAATGCTCTCCCGCTGATACCCCTTCCACCTGCCCAGCTTCATTCCCTGAAAATAAGTCCAGAACCACCCCCTCCCTTACAAAAGCAAAATACTGCGGATGCTGGAAATCGGAAATAAAATCAGAAAATGCTGGAAATACTGAGCAGCATCTGAGGAGGGAGAAAGAGTTAACGTTTCAGGTCGATGACACTTTGTCAGAACTAGTTAACTCTCTTCTCTCTCCACCGATGCTCCCTGACCTGCTGACTGCTTCCTGCGTTTCCTGTTTTTTATTACCGCCCTCTCTCTCTTGTTGGGCTTGCTACTGGCTAAAAAAGTTCTGCTGAACTTTCAGAATTTAAGAATTCTGCTCCCTCTATTGCTTTTACTCTAATTCTATCCCAGTTAATATCGGGTCGTTGAAATCCCTGACTATTACTGCCCTATTGGTCTTGCACTTCTCAGAAATGTGCTGACATATTCGTTCTTCCATCTCCCTCTGTACCTGATCTCTACATTTTAGTGATCTTTGAACAGAGACCCCTAAATCTGTTTGAGCCAGCTCTGTTCCCAGCTTTTCACCATTTAAATAATGCTCGGATCTGTCCTGTTTTGATCCATATTGGACGACCTGATTCTTACCTGTGTTGAGATCGATTTCCCCACTCACTAATTTATCAATGTGTCTGCAATGTAATGCTGCTCTCGGCATTACTTACTATACCAGCAATCTATGGCTCCCTATTGTCTTATCTGAGTCATTAATAACTATAGTAAGTAGTTCAGGCCCCAGCTCAGAACTTTTTGAGACACCATGGAATGGTTACAGCACAGGAGGCTATTCGACCCATCGAGTCCATGCTGGCACACTTCCTTCCGATGCGAGTGCATACCGATTATCCCGTCGCTCTGTCTTCCGCTGGCGAACCAATCTCCGAAACAGGTCAATAATTTGCCTTCCATTCCAGGAGCTTTCATTTTAGCAAACCGTCTCTTATGTGGAATCTTATCGAGGGCCTTCTGGCAGTCCATATAAACTACATCCATAGACTTTCCCCTGTCTGCTACTTTAGTTACTTCCTTAACATATTCAATTCGGTTCATTAGACATGACCGACCCTTTACAAACCCATGTTAGCTCCCTCTAATCAGCTCAAATTTCACTCAGCACTCAGTCACTCTGTCCTTAATTATAGATTAAATAACTGCCCCACAACAGCTGTTAGACTAACAGCTCTATTATTTCTTGGTTTCACACTCTCACCTTTCTTCAATAATGGAGCTACATTTGCAATATTCCAATCTAAAGGGACCGTCCCTACATTGAGAGAATTTTGGCTAAAGCCTCTGCGATTTCCTCACCGACTGCCTTTAAACTCTGGGGTGCAAACCCTCAGGTCGTGGCGATTGGTCACTCTTCCATGCCATTAACTTTGCTAATACTGTTTTCTTCCATTTTAGAGTTTCAGTTCTTGATCCATTATAGTTTCTGTGCAATTTCTGGCTTTGAATCCACTTCCTCCCCTGATAAAACTGAGAGTAAAGTGACGGGTGTCAGTGAGAGTGTTCGGATACTAGAGGGTGAGGTTTTAATGGGTCAAATGGTCTTTTCACATCCTGAAGGGGCTTATTACCTGCTGCTGGTGCAGCCCAGGTGCCCTTCCTCACGAGGTATGAGCCCACCAGGTGCCCTGGCTGCGGGACAATTCTATTCTATGAGCGAAGAATTGGCACTGTTTCCATGGAAACAGGCAGTGCGGTTCCCCCATTGCTAAGCAATAAAATAAATTATTCTGGCATGCAGTTTGCTGTGTGAACTGTCTGCACTCGGGAAAGATTCACTGTCAATCATTCACTTACAACCAAACCCACAATTCACAATCGAGTATTCTTCTGTAACGGAACTGCTCCTGAAACCACATCCAAAACTACACAACACGATCTCAGTATTTATCTTCTCTTTATCTTACTCCACCAAACACTCCCAGGGCAGGTACAGGGGGTTAGATACAGAGTAAAGCTCCCTCTACGCTGTCCCATCAAACACTCCCAGGACAGGTACAACACGGGTTAGATACAGAGTAAAGCTCCCTCTATACTGTCCCATCAAACACTCCCAGGGCAGGTACAGCACGGGGTTAGATACAGAGTAAAGCTCCCTCTACACTGTCCCATCAAACACTCCCAGGGCAGGTACAGGGGGTTAGATACAGAGTAAAGCTCCCTCTACACTGTCCCATCAAACACTCCCAGGGCAGGTACAACACGGGTTAGATACAGAGTAAAGCTCCCTCTACACTGTCCCATCAAACACTCCCAGGGCAGGTACAGCGGGTTAGATACAGAGTAAAGCTCCCTCTACACTGTCCCATCAAACACTCGCAGGGCAGGTACAGGTGGTTAGATACAGAGTAAAGCTCCCTCTACACTGTCCCATCAAACACTCCCAGGGCAGGTACAGCGGGTTAGATACAGAGTAAAACTCCTCCATTTTCTTGCTGAAGTTCACACAGAGGTGGAAGGGATGAATGGAACCTCCCCCTCGGTCTGGGAGTGCGATTACGCAGTCTGTTATTCGAGGGTTTTGTTACGATGGCTGTGTGTAGTGGAAGCCCCTCTGATGATTGCCATGACATTGAGCTTTGCTGAGAGTGTGTGTGAGCAGCGAGGGTGCACTCATCCATCACTTCGTGCCTCTCCTCTGACAGTCACTGTTTACTCAGTCGCCAGGCATGGCTGACTGACAGGCGCTTTATCCCTTTCACCACAAACAACTCCAGACACAAACAAAGGAGGTTTCACACATCCATCATTGAACATGGAATCCCACATTGCTCCATCTGAGCTGTGGGAACAGGAGGCCTCCCCTCTCCTCCCCCTCACACACACAGCACCACATTCAATATTCCTCTTTCTCAATCAGCCTGCATTTTCTACAAAACATTGATTGTCTCATTCTTTATAGAAACATAGAAATTTACAGCACAGAAGGAGGCCATTCCGGCCCATCGTGTCCTGGCCGGCCGACAAAGAGCCGCATGGCCCTCGGTCAGCAGCCCTGAAGTTTATATATAAACCTATGAACAATGACGGAAAGGCAAAGAGCACCCAGCCCAACCAGTCCGCCTCACACTGCGACACCCCTTATACTGAAACATTCTACACTCCACCCCAACCAGAGCCATGTGATCTCCTGGGAGAGGCAAAAACCAGATAAAAACCCAAGCCAATTTAGGGAGAAAAAATCTGGGAAAATTCCTCTCCGACCCATCCAGGCGATCGACACTAGTCCAGGAGATCCCCCTGGCCGTATTCTATTCCCTGCAGTACTTACCATTATATCTGCTCCGTTCAACAAAAGGTCATCCAGTCTAATCCCAATTACCAGCTCTAGGTCTGTAACCCTGCAGGTTACTGCACTTTAAGTGACCATCCAACCATCTCTTAAAAGTGGTGAGAGTTTCTGCATCCACCACTCTTCCAGGCAGCGAGTTCCAGATCCCCACAACCCTCTATGTAAAGAACCCCCCTCAAATCCCCTCTAAACCTTCCACCAACCACCTTAAAACTAAGCTCCATCGTAATATACCCCCCCACCACTGGAAATAGACCCTTACTATCCACTATGTCCAGATCCCTCAATATTTTGTACACCTCAATGTGGTCTCCTCTCAACCTCCTCTGTTCCAATGAGAACAAACCCAGCCTATCCAATCTGTTCTCATAACTAAGATTCTCCATTCCAGGCAGCATCCTAGTAAATCTCCTCTGCACCCTCTCTAGTGCAATCACGTCCTTCCTATAATACGGTGACCAAAACTGCATGCAGTACTCCAGCTGTGGCCTAACCAAAGTATTATACAATTTAAGCATAACCTCCCTGCTCTTATATTCTATGCCTCGGCCAATAAAGGCAAGCATTCCGTATGCCTTCTTAACCACCTTATCCACCTGGCCTGCTACTTTCAGGGATCTGTGGACAAGCACTCCAAGGTCCCTTTGTTCATCTACACTATTAAGTAACTGACGGTATTTTGGGCGGGGTTTTCATCAAAAAGGTCCATGAAAGGGCGGCGGGTGGCAAAAGAGGGGCTTATGCCACCAAATGGGCGTCAGTGGGCGGTAATGGCATCAATTTCGGCCCACAGAAGGTTAGCATGCAGGTACAGCAAGTAATCAAGAAGGCAAATGTCATGTTGTCCTTTATTGCAAGGGGATTGGAAGTCTTCATACAACTGTACAGGGCCTTGGTGAAACCACACCTGGAGTACTGGGCACAATTTTGATCTCCTTATCTAAGGAAGGACATACTTGCCCTAGAGGCGATGCAACGGAGGTTCACAGGACTGATACCAGGGATGAGAAGGTTGTCCAATGATGAGAGAGTGCGTAGAATGGGCCGATATTCTCTGGAGTTTAGAAGAATGAGAGGGGATATCATTGGGCTGGATTTTCGCCAATTTTTCGTTCATTTACCACCAAAAATACCACCGTGGTAAATTCATCACTGGTGGTATCAAATACCACCTAACTTATTTTTTTGGTTTTTAGGACATCATTCAGTGTGCAACCCCAAAATACCACCGAAAATTACCACCAGAGGCGACTACATCAATATCATTATTTTTACCACTGGTCTAAGTTACCACCGAGAAAAGTACAGTCTTAGCTGCTCGTTTCTGAATGAATTCAGTGCTGCAGAGGCCAATTTCAAACACACAGCTTCAGTCCATTCCACACAGAAGAAGGCCAAGCTTCACACAGACATCTTTATGTGAGTTCACGGTTAGATTCTAGGGTTGTTTGCGGCTTTCAGTGAATCGGTTGAGTAAACTGGAGGACATTTTAAGGAATGGCGCTTAAAGTATCTGCCAATATTGTTGACTACTCATACGATGCAGAATAGAGCTAGAAAAGGTCCACATGTCCCATGTCGCTACAGTGTCCCATGTCCCAGTGTCCCAGTGTCCCAAGTCCCAGTGTCCAAGTGTCCCAATATCCCAGTGTCACAGTGTCTGAATGTCCCAGTGCCCCATGTCCCAATGTCCCATGTCCGCATGTCCCAGTGTCCCAATGTCCCAGTGTCCCATGTCCCAATGCCCCAGTGTCCCAATGTCCTATGTCCCAAGGTCCCAAGTCACAATGTCCCAATGTCCCAATGTCCCAATGATCCAATGTCCCAGTGTCGCAATGTCCCATGTCCCAGTGTCCTATGTCCCAATGTCCCATTGTCCCAATGTCCCAATGTCCCAATGTCCCATGTCCCAATGTCCTATGTCCCAAGGTCCCAATGTCCCATGTCCCAGTGTCCCTGTGTCCCAATGTCCCATGTCCCAATGTCCCAATGTCCCATATCCCAATGTCCCATGTCCCAGTGTCCGATGTCACAATGTCCCAATGTCCCAATGTCCCAATAACCCAGTGTCGTATGTCCCAATGTCCCAATGTCCCAGTGTCACAAAGTCCCATGTCCCAGTGTCCCAATGCTCCAGTGTCCTTGCCACAATGTCCCATGTCCAAGTGTCCCAGTGTCCCAATGCCCCATGTCCCAGTGTCCCAGTGTCTGAATGTCCCAGTGCCCCATGTCCCAATGTCCCAGGTCCCAATGCCCCAGTGTCCCAGTGTCCCAATGTCCCAGTGTCCCAGTGTCCCAGTGTCCCAATGCCCATGTCCCAGTGTCCCAGTGTCCGAATGTCCCAGTGTCCCATGTCGCAATGTCCCAATGTCCTAGTGGCCCAATGTTCCAATGTCCGAGTTTCCCAATGTCCCAGTGTCCCAGTGTCCCAATGTCCCAGTTTACCAGTGTCCCAATGTTCCATGTCCCAATATCCCAATGTCCCAAAGTCCCAGCGTCCCAGTGTCCCAGTTTACCAGTATCCCAATGTTCCATGTCCCAATGTCCCAGTGCCCCAGTGTCCTAGTGTCCCAATGTCCCAATGTCCCATGCCCCAATGTCCCAATGTACGAGTGTCCCTATGTCCCAAATGTCCCAATGTCCCAATATCCCTGTGTCCCAGTGTCCCAGTGCCCCATGTCACAATAACCCAATGCCTCATATCCCAATGTCCCAATGTCCCAGTGTCCGAATGTCCCAGTGCCCCATGTCCCAATGTCCCATGTCCACATGTCCCAGTGTCCCAATGTCCCAGTGTCCCAACGTTCCAATGTCCCAGTGTCCCAGTGTCCCAATGTCCGAGTGTCCCAGTGTCCCAATGTCCCAGTTTACCAGCGTCCCAAGGTTCCATGTCCCAATGTCCCAATATCCCAAAGTCACAGGGTCCCAGTGTCCCAATGGTCCATGTCCTAATGTCCCAGTGCTCCAGTGTCCCAGTGTCCCAATGTCCCAATGTCCCAAGCCCCAATGTCCCAATGTCCCAATGTACCAGTGTCCCTATGTCCCATTGTCCCAATGTCCCAATGTCCCAATATCCCTGTGTCCCAGTGTCCCAGTGCCCCATGTCAAAATGTCCCAATGCCACATGTCCTAATGTCCCAGTGTCCCAGTGTCCCAATGTCCCATGTCCCAATGTCCCATGTCCCAATGTGCCAGTGTCCCAGTGTCCCAATGTCCCATTGTCCCAATGTCCCAATGTCCCAATGACCCAGTGTCCCAGTGTCCCAATGGCCAAGTATCCCAGTGTCCCAGTGTCCCAATGCCCCATGTCCCAAAGTCCCAATGTCCCAATGTCCCAATGACCCAATGTCAAAAAGACCCAATGTCCCAATGTCCCAATGCCCCAATGCTCCATGTCTCAGTGTCGCAATGTCCTATGTCCCATTGTCCTATGGCCCAATGTCCCAATGCCCCAGTGTCCCATGTCCCATGCCCCAATGTCCCAGTGTCCCAGTGTCCCAGTGTCCCAGTGTCCCAATGTCCCAGTGTCCCAGTGTCCCAATGTCTCATGTCCCAATGTACAAGTTTCCCAATATCCCAATGTTCCAATGCCCCAGTGTCCCAGTGTCCCAATGTCACATGTCCCAATGTCCCAATGTCCCATGTCCCAGTGTCCTATGTCACAATGTCCCAATGTCCCAATGTCCTAATGTCCCAATGTCCCATGTCCCATTGTCCTATGTCCCAATGTCCCAATGTCCCAATGGCCCATGTCCCAATGTCTCAAAGTCCCAATGTCCCATGTCCCAGTGTCCTATGTCCCAATGCTTCAATGTCCCATGTCCCAATGATCCAATGTCCCATGTCCCAGTGTCGCAATGTCCCATGTTCCAGTGTCCTATGTCCCAATGTCCCAATATCCCAGTGTCACAAAGTCCCATGTCCCAGTGTCCCAATGTCCCAATGCCCCAGTGTCCTAGTGCCCCATGCAACAATGTCCCATGTCCAAGTGTCCCAGTGTCCCAATGCACCATGTCCCATTGTCCAAGTGTCCGAATGTCCCAGTGTCCCATGTCCCAATGTCCCATGTCCCAATGTCCCGGTGCCCCAATGTCCCAGTTTCCAAGTGTCCCAATGCCCCATGTCCCAATGTTCCAGTGTCCCAATGTTCCAATTTACCAGTGTCACAATGTTACATGTCCCAATGTCCCAAAGTCCCAGTGTCCCAGTATCGCAGTTTACCAGTGTCCCAATGTTCCATGTCCCAATGTCCCAGTGCCCCAGTGCCCTAGTGTCCCAATGTCCCAAGGTCCCATGCCCCAATGTCCCAATGTACCAGTGTCCCAATATCCCAGTATCCCAGTGTCCCAGTGCCCCATATCACAATGTCCCAATGCCCCATGTCCCAATGTCCCAAAGTCCCAATGTCCCAATGTCCCATGTCCCAATGTCCCATTTCACAGTGTCCCAAAGTCCAAGTGTCCCAAATTCCCAGTGTCCCAATGTCGCAGTGTCCCAAAGTCCCAGTATCCCAAATTCCCAATGTCCCAATGTTACAGTGTTCCAATGTTCCAATGTTCCAGTGTCCCAATGTCCCAGTGTCCCAGTGTCCCAATGCCACAATGTCCCAGTGTCCCAGTGTCCCAGTGTCCCAGTGTCCCAATGTCACAATGTCCCAGTGTCCCAGTGTCACAGTGTCCCAGTGTCCCAATGTCCCAGTGTCCCAATGTCACAATGTTCCAGTGTCCCAGTGTCCCAATGTCCCAGTGTCCCAGTGTCCCAGTGCCCCAATGTCCCAATGTCCCAATGTTCCAGTGTCCCATTGTACCAATGTCCCAGTCCCAATGACCCATGACCCAAAGTCCCAGTGTCCCAAAGTCCCAATGTCCCAATGTCCCAGTGTCCCAGTGCCCCAGTGCACCAGTGTCCCAATGTCCAAGTGTCCCATGTGTCCCAGTGTCCCAATGCCCCATGTCCCAAAGTCCCAATGTCCCAGTGGCCCAGTGGCCCAATGCCCCATGTCCCAATGTCCCCTGCCTCAATGTGCCAGTGTCCCAGTGTCCCAATGTCCCATTGTCCCAATGTCCCAATGTCCCAGTGACCCAGTGTCCCAGTGTCCCAATGGTCAAGTATCCCACTGTCCCAGTGTCCCAATGCCCCATGTCCCAAAGTCCCAATGCCCCAATGTCCCAATGTCAAAAAGACCCAATGTCCCAATGACCATGTGTCCCAGTGTCCCATGTCCCAATGTCCCAGTGTCCCAATGTCCCATGTCCCAATGTCCCATGTCCCAATGTGCCAGTGTCCCAGTGTCCCAATGTCACATTGTCCCAATGTCCCAATGTACCAGTGTCCCTATGTCCCATTGTCCCAATGTCCCAATGTTCCAATATCCCTGTGTCCCAGTATCCCAGTGCCCCATGTCACATTGCCCCAATGCCACATGCCCCAATGTCCCAATGTCCCAGTGTCCCAATGTCCCATGTCCCAATGTCCCATGTCCCAATGTGCCAGTGTCCCAATGTCCCATTGTCCCAATGTCCCAATGTCCCAGTGCCCCAGTGCACCAGTGTCCAAATGTCCAAGTGTCCCAGTGTCCCAGTGTCCCAATGACCCATGTCCCAAAGTCCCAATGTCCCAATGTCCCAATGTCCCATTGTCCTATGGCCCAATGTCCCAATGCCCCAGTGTCACAATGTCTCATGTCCCAGTGTCCCAGTGTCCCAATGTCCCAATGGCCCATGTCCCAATGTCCCAATGTCCCATGGTCACATGTCCCAATGTCCCAATGTCCCATGTCCCAGTGTCCCAGTGTCTCTGTGTCCCAATGTCCCAGTGTCACAATGTCCCAAGACCCAGTGTCCCAATGACCCAGTGTCCTACGTCCCAATGTCCCAATGTCCCAAAGTCCCAATGTCCCAACGTCTCAATGTCGCAATATCCCATGCCCCAGTGTCCTATGTCCCAATGTCTCAATGTCCCAATGTCCCAATGTCCCAGTGTCCCAATGTCCCAGTGTCCCAGTGTCCCAATGTCCCATGACCCAATGTCCCAATGTCTCAATGTTCCAATGTCCCAGTGTATCTATGTCCCAATGTCTCAATGTCCCAATGTCCCAATGTCCCATGTCCCAATATCCCTGTGTCCCAGTGTCCCAGTGTCCGTGTCACAATGTCCCAATGTCGCAATGTCCCATGCCCCAATGTCCTAGTTTCCCAGTGTCCCAATGTCACATGTCCCAGTGTCCCAGTCTCCAAATGTCCCATGTGCCAATGTCCCAGTGCCCCAGTGTCCCAGTGTCCCAATGTCCCAATTTCCCAGTGTCCCAGTGTCCCAATGTCACATGTCCCAGTGTCCCAGTGTATATGCGTCCCAATGTCCCATGTCCCAATGTCCCAATGTCCCATGACCCAATGTCCCATGTCCCAATGCCCCATAACCCAGTGTCCCAATGTCCCAGTGACCTACGTCCCAGTGTCCCAATGTCCCAATGTCCCAGTGTCGAAATGTCCCATGTCCCAGTGTCGTATGTCCCAATGTCCCAATATCCCAGAGTCCAAATGTCCCTTGTCCCAGTGTACTATGTCCCAATGTCCCAATGACCCAATGTCCCATGTCCCAATGTCCCATGTCCCAGTTTCCCATATCCCAATGTCCCAGTGTCCCAATGTCCCAATGTCCCAATGTCACATATCCCAATGTCTCAATGTCCCAATGTCCCATGTCCCAGTGTCCCAATGTCCCAGTGTCGGACGTGGCAATGTCCCAGTGTCCCAATGTCCCAATGTACCAATATACCAATGTCCCAGTGTCACAATATTACATGTCCCAGTGTCCTATGTTCCAATGTCCCAATGTCCCAATGCCCCATGTCCCAGTGCCCTATGTCCCAATGTCCCAATGTCCCAATGTCCCATGTTCCAGTTTCCTATGTCCCAATGTCCAATGTCCAAGTGTCCTATGTCCCAATGTTCCAATGTCCCAGTGTCCCAATGTCCCATGTCCCAGTTTCCCATGCCCCAATGTCCCAGTGTCCCAATGCCCCATGTCCCAGTGTCCCAATGTCCCAATGGCCCAATGCCCAATGTCACAGTGTCCCAGTGTCCCAATGGCACAGTGTCCCAGTGTCCCAGCGGCCCAGTGTCCCAATGTCCCATGTCCCAGTGTCCCAGTATCCCAAAGTCCCAGTGTCCCAGTGTCCAATGTCCCAATGTCCCATTTCCCAGTGTCCCAGTGCCCAAGTGTCCCAAAGTCACAGTGTCGCAAATTCCCAGTGCCCCAATGTCCCAATATCCCAATGATCCAATGTCCCATGTTCCAATGATCCAATGTTCCACGTCCCAGTGTTGCAATGTCCCATGTTCCAGTGTCCTATGTCCCAATGTCCCAATGTCCCAGTGTCACAAAGTCCCATGTCCCAGTGTCCCAATGTCCCAATGCCCCAGTGTCCTAGTGCCCCATGCAACAATGTCCCATGTCCAAGTGTCCCAGTGTCCCAGTGTCCCAATGCCCCATGTCCCATTGTCCAAGTGTCCGAATGTCCCAGTGTCCCATGTCCCAATGTCCCATGTCCCAATGTCCCAGTGTCCCAATGTCCCAGTGTCCCAGTGTCCCAATGCCCCATGTCCCAGTGTTCCAGTGTCCCAATGTTCCAATTTACCAGTGTCCCAATGTTACATGTCCCAATGTCCCAAAGTCCTAGTGTCCCAGTATCGCAGTTTACCAGTGTCCCAATGTTCCATGTCCCAATATCCCAGTGCCCCAGTGCCCTAGTGTCCCAATGTCCCAATGTCCCAATGTCCCAATGTCCCAATGTCCCAATATCCCAGTATCCCAGTGTCCCAGTGCCCCATGTCACAATGTCCTAATGCCCCATGCCCCAATGTCCCAAAGTCCCAATGTCCCAATGTCCCATGTCCCAATGTCCCATTTCACAGTGTCGCAAAGTCCAAGTGTCCCAAATTCCCAGTGTCCCAATGTCAAAGTGTCCCAATGTCCCAGTATCCCAAATTCCCAATGTCCCAATGTCACAGTGTCCCAATGTTCCAATGTCCCAGTGTCCCAATGTCCCAATGTCCCAGTGTCCCAATGTCACAAGGTCCCAGTGTCCCAGTGTCCCAATGTCCCAGTGTCCCAGTGCCCCAATGTCCCAATGTCCCAATGTCCCAGTGTCCCAGTGTATCAATGTCCCAGTCCCAACGATCCATGACCCAAAGTCCCAGTGTCCCAAAGTCCCAATGTCCCAATGTCCCAGTGTCCAAGTGCCCCAGTGCACCAGTGTCCCAATGCCACAATGTCCCAGTGTCCCAGTGTCCCAATGTCCCAGTGTCCCAGTGTCCCAATGTCACAATGTCCCAGTGTCCCAGTGTCACAGTGTCCCAGTGTCCCAATGTCCCAGTGTCCCAATGTCACAATGTCCCAGTGCCCCAGTGTCCCAATGTCCCAGTGTCCCAGTGTCCCAGTGCCCCAATGTCCCAATGTCCCAATGTTCCAGTGTCCCATTGTACCAATGTCCCAGTCCCAATGACCCATGACCCAAAGTCCCAGTGTCCCAAAGCCCCAATGTCCCAATGTCCCAGTTTCCCAGTGCCCCAGTGCACCAGTGTCCCAATGTCCAAGTGTCCCATGTGTCCCAGTGTCCCAATGCCCCATGTCCCAAAGTCCCAATGTCCCAGTGGCCCAGTGGCCCAATGTCCCATGTCCCAATGTCCCATGTCTCAATGTGCCAGTGTCCCTGTGTCCCAATGTCCCATTATCCCAATGTCCCAATGTCCCAGTGACCCAGTGTCCCAGTGTCCCAATGGCCAAGTATCCCACTGTCCCAGTGTCCCAATGCCCCATGTCTCAAAGTCCCAATGTCCCAATGTCCCAATGTCCCAATGTCAAAAAGACCCAATGTCCCAATGACCATGTGTCCCAGTGTCCCATGTCCCAATGTCCCAGTGTCCCAATGTCCCATGTCCCAATGTCCCATGTCCCAATGTGCCAGTGTCCCAGTGTCCCAATGTCCCATTGTCCCAATGTCCCAATGTACCAGTGTGCCTATGTACCATTGTCCCAATGTCCCAATGTCCCAATATCCCTGTGTCCCAGTGTCCCAGTGCCCCATGTCACATTGTCCCAATGCCACATGCCCCAATGTCCCAATGTCCCAATGTCCCAGTGTCCCAATGTCCCATGTCCCAATGTCCCATGTCCCAATGTGCCAGTGTCCCAATGTCCCAGTGTCCCAATGTCCCAGTGTCCCAGTGTCCCAATGTCCCATGCCCAATGTCCCAATGTCTCAATGTTCCAATGTCCCAGTGTACCTATGTCCCAATGTCCCAATGTCCCAGTGTCCCAGTGCCCCAGTGCACCAGTGTCCAAATGTCCAAGTGTCCCAGTGTCCCAGTGTCCCAATGACCCATGTCCCAAAGTCCCAATGTCCCAGTGTCCCAATGTCCCAGTGTCACAATGTCCCAAGACCCAGTGTCCCAATGACCCAGTGTCCTACGTCCCAATGTCCCAATGTCCCAAAGTCCCAATGTCCCAACGTCTCAATGTCGCAATATCCCATGCCCCAGTGTCCTATGTCCCAATGTCTCAATGTCCCAATGTCCCAATATCCCAGTGTCCCAATGTCCCAGTGTCCCAGTGTCCCAATTTCCCATGACCCAATGTCCCAATGTCTCAATGTTCCAATGTCCCAGTGTACCTATGTCCCAATGTCTCAATGTCCCAATGTCCCAATGTCCCATGTCCCAATATCCCTGTGTCCCAGTGTCCCAGTGTCCGTGTCACAATGTCCCAATGTCCCAATGTCCCATGCCCCAATGTCCCAGTGTCCCAGTGTCCCAATGTCACATGTCCCAGTGTCCCAGTCTCCAAATGTCCCATGTGCCAATGTCCCAGTGCCCCAGTGCCCCAGTGTCCCAATGTCCCAATGTCCCAGTGTCCCAGTGTCCCAATGTCACATGTCCCAGTGTCCCAGTGTCTATGTGTCCCAATGACCCATGTCCCAATGTCCCAATGTACCATGTCCCAATGTCCCATGTCCCAATGCCCCATAACCCAGTGTCCCAATGTCCCAGTGACCTACGTCCCAGTGTCCCAATGTCCCAATGTCCCAGTGTCGAAATGTCCCATGTCCCAGTGTCGTATGTCCCAATGTCCCAATATCCCAGAGTCCAAATGTCCCTTGTCCCAGTGTCCTATGTCCTAATGTCCCAATGACCCAATGTCCCATGTCCCAATGTCCCATGTCCCAGTTTCCCATATCCCAATGTCCCAGTGTCCCAATGTCCCAGTGTCCCAATGCCCCAATGTCGCAATGTCCCATGTCCCAATGTCCCAATGTCCCAATGTCACATATCCCAATGTCTCAATGTCCCAACGTCCCATGTCCCAGTGTCCCAGTGTCTCTGTGTCCCAATGTTCCATGTCCCAATGTCCCAAAGTACCATGTCCTAATGTCCCATGTCCCAATGTCCCATGACCCAGTGTCCCAATGTCCCAGTGTCGGACGTGGCAATGTCCCAGTGTCCCAATGTCCCAATGTACCAATGTACCAATGTCCCAGTGTCACAAGATCCCATGTCCCAGTGTCCTATATCCCAATGTCCCAATGTCCCAGAGTCCCAATGTCCCGTGTCCCAGTGTCCTATGTTCCAATGTCCCAATGTCCCAATGCCCCATGTCCCAGTGCCCTATGTCCCAATGTCCCAATGTCCCAATGTCCCATGTTCTAGTTTCCTATGTCCCAATGTCCAATGTCCAAGTGTCCTATGTCCCAATGTTCCAATGTCCCAGTGTCCCAATGTCCCATGTCCCAGTTTCCCATGCCTCAATGTCCCAGTGTCCCAATGTCCCAATGTCCCATGTCCCAGTGTCCCAATGGCCCAATGCCCAATGTCCCAGTGTCCCAGTGTCCCAATGTCACAGTATCCCAGTGACCCAGCGGCCCAGTGTCCCAATGTCCCATGTCCCAGTGTCCCATTATCCCAAAGTCCCAGTGTCCCAGTGTCCAATATCCCAATGTCCCATTTCCCAGTGTCCCAGTGCCCAAGTGTCCCAAAGTCACAGTGTCGCAAATTCCCAGTGTCCCAATGTCCCAATGTCCCAATGATCCAATGTCCCATGTTCCAATGATCCAATGTCCCACGTCCCAGTGTTGCAATGTCCCATGTTCCAGTGTCCTATGTCCCAATGTCCCAATGTCCCAGTGTCACAAAGTCCCATGTCCCAGTGTCCCAATGTCCCAATGCCCCAGTGTTATGTGCCCAATGCAACAATGTCCCATGTCCAAGTGTCCCAGTGTCCCAGTGTCCCAATGCCCCATGTCCCATTGTCCAAGTGTCCGAATGTCCCAGTGTCCCCTGTCCTAATGTCCCATGTCCCAATGTCCCAGTGTCCCAGTGTCCCAATGCCCCATGTCCCAGTGTTCCAGTGTCCCACTGTTCCAATTTACCAGTGTCCCAATGTTACATGTCCCAATGTCCCAAAGTCCTAGTGTCCCAGTATCGCAGTTTACCAGTGTCCCAATGTTCCATGTCCCAATATCCCAGTGCCCCAGTGCCCTAGTGTCCCAATGTCCCAATGTCCCAATGTCCCAATGTCCCAATGTCCCAATATCCCAGTATCCCAGTGTCCCAGTGCCCCATGTCACAATGTCCCAATGCCCCATGCCCCAATGTCCCAAAGTCCCAATGTCCCAATGTCCCATGTCCCAATGTCCCATTTCACAGTGTCCCAAAGTCCAAGTGTCCCAAAATTCCCAGTGTCCCAATGTCACAGTGTCCCAATGTCCCAGTATCCCAAATTCCCAGTGTCCCAGTGTCCCAATGTCCCAGTGCCCCAGTGTCCCAGTGCCCCAATGTCCCAATGTCCCAATGTCCCAGAGTCCCAGTGTACCAATGTCCCAGTCCCAACGACCCATGACCCAAAGTCCCAGTGTCCCAAAGTCCCAATGTCCCAATGCCCCAGTGTCCCAGTGCCCCAGTGCCCCAGTGCACCAGTGTCCCAATGTGACAATGTCCCAGTGTCCCAGTGTCCCAATGTCCCAGTGTCCCGGTGTCCCAGTGCCCCAATGTCCCAATGTCCAAATGTCCCAATGTCCCAGTGTCCCAGTGTACCAATGTCCCAGTCCCAATGACCCATGACCCAAAGTCCCAGTGTCCCAAAGTCCCAATGTCGCAATGCCCCAGTGTCCCAGTGCCCCAGTGCCCCAGTGCACCAGTGTCCCAATGTCCAAGTGTCCCAGTGTCCCAATGACCCATGTCCCAAAGTCCCAATGTCCCAATGTCCCAATATCCCATTGTCCTATGGCCCAATGTCCCAATGCCTCAGTGTCACAATGTCTCATGTCCCAGTGTCCCAGTGTCCCAATGTCCCATGTCCCAATATCCCAATGTCCCAAAGGCTCATGTTCCAATATCCCAATGTCCCATGGTCACATGTCCCAATGTCCCAATGTCCCATGTCCCAGTGTCCCAGTGTCCCAGTGTCTCTGTGTCCCAATGTCCCAGTGTCACAATGTCCCAATGTACCATGTCCTAACGTCCCATGTCCCAATGTCCCAAGACCCAGTGTCTCAATGTCGCAGTGTCCCAAAGTCCCAGTATCCCAAATTCCCAATGTCCCAATGTCACAGTGTCCCAATGTTCCAATGTCCCAGTGTCCCAATGTCCCAATGTCCCAGTTTCCCAGTGTCCCAATGTCACAATGTCCCAGTGTCCCAGTGCCCCAATGTCCCAGTGTCCCAGTGTCCCAGTGTCCCAATGTCACAATGTCCCAGTGTCCCAGGGTCCCAATGTCCCAGTGTCCCAATGTCACAATGTCCCAGTGTCCCAGTGCCACAATGTCCCAGTGTCCCAGTGTCCCAGTGCCCCAATGTTCCAATGTCCCAATGTCCCAATGTCCCAGTGTCCCAGTGTACCAATGTCCCAGTCCCAATGACCCATGACCCAAAGTCCCAGTGTCCCAAAGTCCCAATGTCCCAATGTCCCAGTGTCCCAATGCCCCAGTGCAGCAGTGCTCCAATGTCCCAGTGTCCCAGTGTACCAATGTCCCAGTCCCAATGACCCACGACCCAAAGTCCCAGTGCCCCAAAGTCCCAATGTCCCAATGTCCAAGTGTCCCAATGTCCCAATGTCCCAATGCCCAAGTGTCACAATGTCTCATGTCCCAGTGTCCCAGTGTCCCAATGTCCCATGTCCCAATATCCCAATGTCCCAATGGCCCATGTCCCAGTGTCTCTGTGTCCCAATGTCCCAGTGTCACAATATCCCAATGTACCATGTCCTAATGTCCCATGTCCCAATGTCCCAAGACCCAGTGCCCCAATGTCCCAGTGTCCTAGGTCCCAATGTCCCAATGTCCTAATGTCCCAAAGTCCCAATGTCCCAACGTCCCAATGTCACAATATCCCATTCCCAGTGTCCTATGTCCCAATGTCCCAATGTTCCAGAGTCCCAATTTCCCATGTCCCAGTGTCCTATTTCCCAATGTCCCAATGGCCCAATATCCCATGTCCCAGTGTCCTATGTCCCAAAGTCCCAATGTCCCAGTGTCCCATGTACCAATGTCCCATTTCACAGTGTCCCAAAGTCCAAGTGTCCCAAATTCCCAGTGTCCCAATGTCGCAGTGTCCCAAAGTCCCAGCATCCCAAATTCCCAATGTCCCAATGTCACAGTGTCCGAATGTCCCAATGTCCCAGAGTCCCAATGTCCCACTGTCCCAGTGTCCCAGTGTCCCAATGTCACAATGTCCCAGTGTCCCAGTGTCCCAATGTCACAGTGTCCCAGTGTCCCAGTGTCCCAGTGTCCCAGTGTCCCAATGTCACAATGTCCCAGGGTCCCAATGTCCCAGTGTCCCAATGTCACAATGTCCCAGTGTCCCAGTGTCCCAATGTCCCAGTGTCCCAGTGTCCCAGTGCCCCAATGTTCCAATGTCCCAATGTCTCAATTTCCCAGTGTCCCACTGTACCAATGTCCCAGTCCCAATGACCCATGACCCAAAGTCCCAGTGTCCCAAAGTCCCAATGTCCCAATGTCCCAGTGTCCCAATGCCCCAGTGCACCAGTGTCCCAATATCCCAGTGTCCCAGTGTACCAATGTCCCAGTCCCAATGACCCATGACCCAAAGCCCCAGTGTCCCATGTCCCAATGTCCCAGTGTCCCAGTGTCCCAAAGTCCCAATGTACCAATGTCCCAGTGTCCCAGTGCCCCAGTGCACCAGTGTCCCAATGTCCAAGTGTCCCAGTGTCCCAGTGTCCCAATGACCCATGTCCCAAAGTCCCAATGTCCCAATGTCCCAATGTCCCAGTGTCACAATGTCTCATGTCCCAGTGTCCCAGTGTCCCAATGTCCCATGTCCCAATGTCCCAATGTCCCAATGTCCCAATGTCCCAATGTCCTAGTGTCCCAATGCCCCAGTGCACCAGTGTCCCAATATCCCAGTGTCCCAGTGTAGCAATGTCCCAGTCCCAATGACCCATGACCCAAAGCCCCAGTGTCCCAAAGTCCCAATGTACCAATGTCCCAGTGTCCCAGTGCCCCAGTGCACCAGTGTCCCAATGTCCAAGTGTCCCAGTGTCCCAGTGCCCCAATGACTCATGTCCCAAAGTCCCAATGTCCCAATGTCCCAATGTCCCAGTGTCACAATGTCTCATGTCCCAGTGTCCCAGTGTCCCAATTTCCCATGTCCCAATATCCCAATGTCCCAATGGCCCATGTCCCAGTGTCTCTGTGGCCCAATGTCCCAGTGTCACAATATCCCAATGTACCATGTCCTAATGTCCCATGTCCCAATGTCCCAAGACCCAGTGTCCCAATGTCCCAGTGTCCTACGTCCCAATGTCCCAATGTCCCAATGTCCCAAAGTCCCAATGTCCCAACAGTCCCAATGTCGCAATATCCCATGCCCCAGTGTCCTATGTCCCAATGTCCCAATGTTCCAGAGTCCCAATTTCCCATGTCCCAGTGTCCTATTTCCCAATGTCCCAATGTCCCAATATCCCATGTCCCAGTGTCCTATGTCCCAAAGTCCCAATGTCCCAGTGTCCCATGGACCAATGTCCCATTTCACAGTGTCCCAAAGTCCAAGTGTCCCAAATTCCCAGTGTCCCAATGTCGCAGTGTCCCAAAGTCCCAGCATCCCAAATTCCCAATGTCCCAATGTCACAGTGTCCGAATGTTCCAATGTCCCAGAGTCCCAATGTCCCAATGTCCCAGTGTCCCAGTGTCCCAATGTCACAATGTCACAATGTCCCAGTGTCCCAGTGTCCCAATGTCCCAGTGTCCCAGTGCCCCAATGTCCCAATGTCCCAATGCCCCAGTGTCCCAGTGTCCCAATGTCCCAGTGTCCCAATGTCACAATGTCCCAGTGTCCCAGTGTCCCAATGTCCCAGTGTCCCAGTGCCCCAGTGTCCCAATGTCACAATGTCCCAGTGCCCCAGTGTCCCAATGTCCCAATGTCCCAATGTCCCATGTCCCAGTGTCCCAGTGTCTCTGTGTCCCAATGTCCCAGTGTCACAATGTCCCAATGTACCATGTCCTAATGTCCCATGTCCCAATGTCCCAAGACCCAGTGTCTCAATGTCGCAGTGTCCCAAAGTCCCAGTATCCCAAATTCCCAATGTCCCAATGTCACAGTGTCCCAATGTTCCAATGTCCCAGTGTCCCAATGTCCCAATGTCCCAGTTTCCCAGTGTCCCAATGTCACAATGTCCCAGTGTCCCAGTGTCCCAATGTCCCAGTGTCCCAGTGTCCCAGTGTCCCAATGTCACAATGTCCCAGTGTCCCAGGGTCCCAATGTCCCAGTGTCCCAATGTCACAATGTCCCAGTGTCCCAGTGTCACAATGTCCCAGTGTCCCAGTGTCCCAGTGCCCCAATGTTCCAATGTCCCAATGTCCCAATGTCCCAGTGTCCCAGTGTACCAATGTCCCAGTCCCAATGACCCATGACCCAAAGTCCCAGTGTCCCAAAGTCCCAATGTCCCAATGTCCCAGTGTACCAATGCCCCAGTGCAGCAGTGTTCCAATGTCCCAGTGTCCCAGTGTACCAATGTCCCAGTCCCAATGACCCACGACCCAAAGTCCCAGTGCCCCAAAGTCCCAATGTCCCAATGTCCAAGTGTCCCAATGTCCCAATGTCCCAATGCCCCAGTGTCACAATGTCTCATGTCCCAGTGTCCCAGTGTCCCAATGTCCCATGTCCCAATATCCCAATGTCCCAATGGCCCATGTCCCAGTGTCTCTGTGTCCCAATGTCCCAGTGTCACAATATCCCAATGTACCATGTCCTAATGTCCCATGTCCCAATGTCCCAAGACCCAGTGTCCCAATGTCCCAGTGTCCTAGGTCCCAATGTCCCAATGCCCTAATGTCCCAAAGTCCCAATGTCCCAACGTCCCAATGTCACAATATCCCATTCCCAGTGTCCTATGTCCCAATGTCCCAATGTTCCAGAGTCCCAATTTCCCATGTCCCAGTGTCCTATTTCCCAATGTCCCAATGGCCCAATATCCCATGTCCCAGTGTCCTATGTCCCAAAGTCCCAATGTCCCAGTGTCCCATGTACCAATGTCCCATTTCACAGTGTCCCAAAGTCCAAGTGTCCCAAATTCCCAGTGTCCCAATGTCGCAGTGTCCCAAAGTCCCAGCATCCCAAATTCCCAATGTCCCAATGTCACAGTGTCCGAATGTTCCAATGTCCCAGAGTCCCAATGTCCCAATGTCCCAGTGTCCCAGTGTCCCAATGTCACAATGTCCCAGTGTCCCAGTGTCCCAATGTCACAGTGTCCCAGTGTCCCAGTGTCCCAGTGTCCCAATGTCACAATGCCCCAGGGTCACAATGTCCCAGTGTCCCAGTGTCCCAATGTCCCAGTGTCCCAGTGGCCCATGGCCCAATGTTCCAATGTCCCAATGTCTCAATTTCCCAGTGTCCCACTGTACCAATGTCCCAGTCCCAATGACCCATGACCCAAAGTCCCAGTGTCCCAAAGTCCCAATGTCCCAATGTCCCAGTGTCCCAATGCCCCAGTGCACCAGTGTCCCAATATCCCAGTGTCCCAGTGTACCAATGTCCCAGTCCCAATGACCCATGACCCAAAGCCCCAGTGTCCCAAAGTCCCAATGTACCAATGTCCCAGTGTCCCAGTGCCCCAGTGCACCAGTGTCCCAATGTCCAAGTGTCCCAGTGCCCCAGTGTCCCAATGACCCATGTCCCAAAGTCCCAATGTCCCAATGTCCCAATGTCCCAGTGTCACAATGTCTCATGTCCCAGTGTCCCAGTGTCCCAATGTCCCATGTCCCAATGTCCCAATGTCCCAATGTCCCAATGTCCTAGTGTCCCAATGCCCCAGTGCACCAGTGTCCCAATATCCCAGTGTCCCAGTGTAGCAATGTCCCAGTCCCAATGACCCATGACCCAAAGCCCCAGTGTCCCAAAGTCCCAATGTACCAATGTCCCAGTGTCCCAGTGCCCCAGTGCACCAGTGTCCCAATGTCCAAGTGTCCCAGTGTCCCAGTGTCCCAATGACTCATGTCCCAAAGTCCCAATGTCCCAATGTCCCAATGTCCCAGTGTCACAATGTCTCATGTCCCAGTGTCCCAGTGTCCCAATTTCCCATGTCCCAATATCCCAATGTCCCAATGGCCCATGTCCCAGTGTCTCTGTGGCCCAATGTCCCAGTGTCACAATATCCCAATGTACCATGTCCTAATGTCCCATGTCCCAATGTCCCAAGACCCAGTGTCCCAATGTCCCAGTGTCCTACGTCCCAATGTCCCAATGTCCCAATGTCCCAAAGTCCCAATGTCCCAACAGTCCCAATGTCGCAATATCCCATGCCCCAGTGTCCTATGTCCCAATGTCCCAATGTTCCAGAGTCCCAATTTCCCATGTCAAAGTGTCCTATTTCCCAATGTCCCAATGTCGCAATATCCCATGTCCCAGTGTCCTATGTCCCAAAGTCCCAATGTCCCAGTGTCCCATGTACCAATGTCCCATTTCACAGTGTCCCAAAGTCCAAGTGTCCCAAATTCCCAGTGTCCCAATGTCGCAGTGTCCCAAAGTCCCAGCATCCCAAATTCCCAATGTCCCAATGTCACAGTGTCCGAATGTTCCAATGTCCCAGAGTCCCAATGTCCCAATGTCCCAGTGTCCCAGTGTCCCAATGTCACAATGTCCCAGTGTCCCAGTGTCCCAATGTCCCAGTGTCCCAGTGCCCCAATGTCCCAATGTCCCAATGCCCCAGTGTCCCAGTGTCCCAATGTCCCAGTGTCCCAATGTCACAATGTCCCAGTGTCCCAGTGTCCCAATGTCCCAGTGTCCCAGTGCCCCAGTGTCCCAATGTCACAATGTCCCAGTGCCCCAGTGTCCCAATGTCCCAATGTCCCAATGTCCCAATGCCCCAGTGTCCCAGTGTCCCAATGTCCCAGTGTCCCAATGTCACAATGTCACAGTGTCTCAGTGTCCCAATGCCCCAGTGTCCCAGTGTCCCAGTGTACCAATGTCCCAGTCCCAATGACCCATGACCCAAAGTCCCAGTGTCCCAAAGTCCCAATGTCCCAATGTCCCAGTGGCCCAGTGCCCCAGTGCACCAGTGTCCCAATGTCCAAGTGTCCCTGTGCCCCAGTGTCCCAATGCCCCATGCCCCAAAGTCCCAATGTCCCAGTGTCCCAGTGCCCCAATGTCCCATGTCCCAATGTCCCATGTCTCAATGTGCCAGTGTCCCAGTGTCCCAATGGCCACGTATCCCAGTGTCCCAGTGTCCCAATGCCCCATGTCCCAAAGTCCCAATGTCCCAATGTCCCAATGTCAAAAAGACCCAATGTCCCAATGTCCCAGTGTCCCAGTGTCCCATGTCCCAATGTCCCAGTGTCCCAAGGTCCCATGTCCCAATGTCCCAATGTCCCAATGTACCAGTGTCCCTATGTCCCATTGTCCCACTGTCCCAATGTCCCAAAATCCAAATATTCCAGTGCCCCAGTGCCCCATGTCACAATGTCCCAATGCCCCATGTCCCAATGTCCCAAAGTCCGAATGTCCCAATGTCCCATGTCCCAATGTCCCACTTCACAGTGTCCCAAAGTCCAACTGTCACAAATTCCCAGTGTCCCAATGTCGCAGTGTCCCAAAGTCCCAGTATCCCAAATTCCCAATGTCCTATTGTCACAGTGTCCCAATATTCCAATGTCCCAGTGTCCCAATGTCCCAATGTCCCAGTGTCCCAGTGTCCCAATGTCACAATGTCCCAGTGTCCCAGTATCCCAATGTCCCAGTGTCCCAGTGCCCCAGTGTCCCAGTGTCCCAATGTCCCAGTGTCCCAATGTCACAATGTCCCAGTGTCCCAGTGTCCCAATGTCCCAGTGTCCCAGTGCCCCATGTCCCAATGTCCCATGTCCCAATGTCCCAGTGTCCCAGTGTCCCAATGTCCCAGTGTCCCAGTGTCCCAATGTCCCACTGTCCCAATGTACAAGTGTCCCAATATCCCAATGTCCCAATGCGCCAGTGTCCCAGTGTCCCAATGTCACATGTCCCAATGTCCCAATGACCCATGTCCCAGTGTCCTATGTCCCAAAGTCCCAATGTCCCATGTCCCAGTGTCCTCTGTCCCAATGTCCCAATGATCCAATGTCCCATGTCCCAATGATCCAATGTCCCATGTCCCAGTGTCCCAATGTCCCAATGCCCCAGTGTCCTAGTGCCCCATGCAACAATGTCCCAATGTCCCATGACCCAATGTCCCAGTGCCCCAATGTCCCAGTGTCCCAGTGTCCAAATGCCCCATGTCCCAGTGTTCCAGTGTCCCAATGTTCCAATTTACCAGTGTCCCAATTTTACATGTCCCAATGTCCCAAAGTCCCAGTGTCCCAGTATCGCAGTTTACCAGTGTCCCAATGTTTCATGTCCCAATGTCCCAGTGCCCCAGTGCCCTAGTGTCCCAATGTCCCAATGCCCCATGCCCCAATGTCCCAATGTACCAGTGTCCGTATGTCCCATTGTCCCAATGTCCCAATGTCCCAATGTCCCAATATCCCAGTATCCCAGTGTCCCAGTGCCCCATGTCACAATGTCCCAATGCCCCACGTCCCAATGTCCCAAATTCCGAATGTCCCAATGTCCCATGTCCCAATGTCCCATTTCACAGTGTCCCAAAGTCCAAGTGTCCCAAATTCCAGGTGTCCCAATGTTGCAGTGTCCCAAAGTCCCAGTATCCCAAATTCCCAATGTCCCAATGTCACAGTGTCCCAATGTTCCAATGTCCCAGTGTCCCAATGTCCCAATGTCCCAGTGTCCCAGTGTCCCAATGTCACAATGTCCCAGTGTCCCAGTGTTCCAATGTCACAATGTCCCAGTGTCCCAGTGTCCCAATGGCCCAGTGTCCCAATGTCACAATGTCCCAGTGTCCCAGTGTCCCAATGTCCCAGTGTCCCAGTGTCCCAGTGCCCCAATGTCCCAATGTCCCAATGTCCCAATGTCCCAGTGTCCCAGTGTGCCAATGTCCCAGGCCCAATGACCCATGACCCAAAGTCCCAGTGTCCCAAAGTCCCAGTGTCCCAATGTCCCAGTGTCCCATTGCCCCAGTGCACCAGTGTCCCAATGTCCAAGTGTCCCAGTGTCCCAATGACCCATGTCCCAAAGTCCCAATGTCCCAATGTCCCAAAGTCCCAATGTCCCAATGTCCCATGTCCCAATGTCCCATTTCACAGTGTCCCAGTGTCCCAGTATCCCAAATTCCCAATGTCCCAATGTCAAAGTGTCCCAATGTTCCAATGTCCTAATGTCCCAATGTCCCATGCCCCAATGTCCCAATGTACCAGTGTCCGTATGTCCCATTGTCCCAATGTCCCAATGTCCCATGTCCCAATGTCCCATTTCACAGTGTCCCATAGTCCCAGTATCCCAAATTCCCAATGTCCCAATGTCAAAGTATCCCAATGTACCATGTCCTAATGTCCCAATGTCCCATGCCCCAATGTCCCAATGTACCAGTGTCCGTATGTCCCAGTGTCCCAATGTCGCAGTGTCCCAAAGTCCCAGTATCCCAGTATCCCAGTGTCCCAGTGCCCCATTTCACAATGTCCCAATACCCCATGTCCCAATGTCCCAAAGTCCGAATGTCCCAATGTCCCATGTCCCAATGTCCCATTTCACAGTGTCCCAAAGTCCAAGTGTCCCAAATTCCCAGTGTCCCAATGTCGCAGTGTCCCAAAGTCCCAGTATCCCAAATTCCCAATGTCCCAATGTCAAAGTGTCCCAATGTACCATGTCCTAATGTCCCAATGTCCCATGCCCCAATGTCCCAATGTACCAGTGTCCGTATGTCCCATTGTCCCAATGTCCCAATGTCCCAATGTCCCAATATCCCAGTATCCCAGTGTCCCAGTGCCCCATGTCACAATGTCCCAATGCCCCATGTCCCAATGTCCCAAAGTCCGAATGTCCCAATGTCCCATGTCCCAATGTCCCATTTCACAGTGTCCCAAAGTCCAAGTGTCCCAAATTCCCAGTGTCCCAATGTCGCAGTGTCCCAAAGTCCCAGTATCCCAAATTCCCAATGTCCCAATGTCACAGTGTCCCAATGTTCCAATGTCCCAGTGTCCCAATGTCCCAATGTCCCAGTGTCCCAGTGTCCCAATGTCACAATGTCCCAGTGCCCCAGTGTCCCAATGGCCCAGTGTCCCAATGTCACAATGTCCCAGTGTCCCAGTGTCCCAATGTCCCAGTGTCCCAGTGTCCCAGTGTCCTAAAGTCCCAATGTCCCAATGTCCCAATGTCCCAGTGCCCCAGTGCACCAGTGTCCCAATGTCCAAGTGTCCCAGTGTCCCAGTGTCCCAATGACCCATGTCCCAAAGTCCCAATGTCCCAATGTCCCAAAGTCCCAATGTCCCAATGTCCCATGTCCCAATGCCCCATTTCACAGTGTCCCATAGTCCCAGTATCCCAAATTCCCAATGTCCCAATGTCAAAGTGTCCCAATGTTCCAATGTCCCAGTGTTCCAATGTCCCAATGTCCCAGTGTCCCAGTGTCCCAATGTCACAATGTCCCAGTGCCCCAGTGTCCCAATGTCCCAGTGTTCCATTGTCCCAGTGTCCCAATGTCACAATGTCCCAGTGTCCCAGTGTCCCAATGTCCCAGTGTCCCAATGTCACAATGTCCCAGTGTCCCATTGTCCCAATGTCCCAGTGTCCCAGTGTCCCAGTGCCCCAATGTCCCAATGTCCCAATGTCCCAGTGTCCCAGTGTACCAATGTCCCAGTGCCAACGACCCATGACCCAAGGTCCCAGTGTCCCAAAGTCCCAATGTCCCAAGTCCCAGTGTCCCAGTACCCCAGTGCACCAGTGTCCCAATGTCCAAGTATCCCAGTGTCCCAATGACCCATGTCCCAAAGTCCCAATGTCCCAATGTCCCAATGTCCCATTGTCCTATGGCCCAATGTCCCAATGCCCCAGTGTCCCAAAGTCCCAATGTACCAATGTCCCAGTGTCCCAGTGCCCCAGTGCACCAGTGTCCCAATGTCCAAGTGTCCCAGTGCCCCAGTGTCCCAATGACCCATGTCCCAAAGTCCCAATGTCCCAATGTCCCAATGTCCCAGTGTCACAATGTCTCATGTCCCAGTGTCCCAGTGTCCCAATGTCCCATGTCCCAATGTCCCAATGTCCCAATGTCCCAATGTCCTAGTGTCCCAATGCCCCAGTGCACCAGTGTCCCAATATCCCAGTGTCCCAGTGTAGCAATGTCCCAGTCCCAATGACCCATGACCCAAAGCCCCAGTGTCCCAAAGTCCCAATGTACCAATGTCCCAGTGTCCCAGTGCCCCAGTGCACCAGTGTCCCAATGTCCAAGTGTCCCAGTGTCCCAGTGTCCCAATGACTCATGTCCCAAAGTCCCAATGTCCCAATGTCCCAATGTCCCAGTGTCACAATGTCTCATGTCCCAGTGTCCCAGTGTCCCAATTTCCCATGTCCCAATATCCCAATGTCCCAATGGCCCATGTCCCAGTGTCTCTGTGGCCCAATGTCCCAGTGTCACAATATCCCAATGTACCATGTCCTAATGTCCCATGTCCCAATGTCCCAAGACCCAGTGTCCCAATGTCCCAGTGTCCTACGTCCCAATGTCCCAATGTCCCAATGTCCCAAAGTCCCAATGTCCCAACAGTCCCAATGTCGCAATATCCCATGCCCCAGTGTCCTATGTCCCAATGTCCCAATGTTCCAGAGTCCCAATTTCCCATGTCAAAGTGTCCTATTTCCCAATGTCCCAATGTCCCAATATCCCATGTCCCAGTGTCCTATGTCCCAAAGTCCCAATGTCCCAGTGTCCCATGTACCAATGTCCCATTTCACAGTGTCCCAAAGTCCAAGTGTCCCAAATTCCCAGTGTCCCAATGTCGCAGTGTCCCAAAGTCCCAGCATCCCAAATTCCCAATGTCCCAATGTCACAGTGTCCGAATGTTCCAATGTCCCAGAGTCCCAATGTCCCAATGTCCCAGTGTCCCAGTGTCCCAATGTCACAATGTCCCAGTGTCCCAGTGTCCCAATGTCCCAGTGTCCCAGTGCCCCAATGTCCCAATGTCCCAATGCCCCAGTGTCCCAGTGTCCCAATGTCCCAGTGTCCCAATGTCACAATGTCCCAGTGTCCCAGTGTCCCAATGTCCCAGTGTCCCAGTGCCCCAGTGTCCCAATGTCACAATGTCCCAGTGCCCCAGTGTCCCAATGTCCCAATGTCCCAATGTCCCAATGCCCCAGTGTCCCAGTGTCCCAATGTCCCAGTGTCCCAATGTCACAATGTCACAGTGTCTCAGTGTCCCAATGCCCCAGTGTCCCAGTGTCCCAGTGTACCAATGTCCCAGTCCCAATGACCCATGACCCAAAGTCCGAGTGTCCCAAAGTCCCAATGTCCCAATGTCCCAGTGGCCCAGTGCCCCAGTGCACCAGTGTCCCAATGTCCAAGTGTCCCTGTGCCCCAGTGTCCCAATGCCCCATGCCCCAAAGTCCCAATGTCCCAGTGTCCCAGTGCCCCAATGTCCCATGTCCCAATGTCCCATGTCTCAATGTGCCAGTGTCCCAGTGTCCCAATGGCCACGTATCCCAGTGTCCCAGTGTCCCAATGCCCCATGTCCCAAAGTCCCAATGTCCCAATGTCCCAATGTCAAAAAGACCCAATGTCCCAATGTCCCAGTGTCCCAGTGTCCCATGTCCCAATGTCCCAGTGTCCCAAGGTCCCATGTCCCAATGTCCCAATGTCCCAATGTACCAGTGTCCCTATGTCCCATTGTCCCAATGTCCCAGTGTCCCAATGTCACAATGTCACAGTGTCTCAGTGTCCCAATGCCCCAGTGTCCCAGTGTCCCAGTGTACCAATGTCCCAGTCCCAATGACCCATGACCCAAAGTCCCAGTGTCCCAAAGTCCCAATGTCCCAATGTCCCAGTGGCCCAGTGCCCCAGTGCACCAGTGTCCCAATGTCCAAGTGTCCCTGTGCCCCAGTGTCCCAATGCCCCATGCCCCAAAGTCCCAATGTCCCAGTGTCCCAGTGCCCCAATGTCCCATGTCCCAATGTCCCATGTCTCAATGTGCCAGTGTCCCAGTGTCCCAATGGCCACGTATCCCAGTGTCCCAGTGTCCCAATGCCCCATGTCCCAAAGTCCCAATGTCCCAATGTCCCAATGTCAAAAAGACCCAATGTCCCAATGTCCCAGTGTCCCAGTGTCCCATGTCCCAATGTCCCAGTGTCCCAAGGTCCCATGTCCCAATGTCCCAATGTCCCAATGTACCAGTGTCCCTATGTCCCATTGTCCCACTGTCCCAATGTCCCAAAATCCAAATATTCCAGTGCCCCAGTGCCCCATGTCACAATGTCCCAATGCCCCATGTCCCAATGTCCCAAAGTCCGAATGTCCCAATGTCCCATGTCCCAATGTCCCACTTCACAGTGTCCCAAAGTCCAACTGTCACAAATTCCCAGTGTCCCAATGTCGCAGTGTCCCAAAGTCCCAGTATCCCAAATTCCCAATGTCCTATTGTCACAGTGTCCCAATATTCCAATGTCCCAGTGTCCCAATGTCCCAATGTCCCAGTGTCCCAGTGTCCCAATGTCACAATGTCCCAGTGTCCCAGTATCCCAATGTCCCAGTGTCCCAGTGCCCCAGTGTCCCAGTGTCCCAATGTCCCAGTGTCCCAATGTCACAATGTCCCAGTGTCCCAGTGTCCCAATGTCCCAGTGTCCCAGTGCCCCATGTCCCAATGTCCCATGTCCCAATGTCCCAGTGTCCCAGTGTCCCAATGTCCCAGTGTCCCAGTGTCCCAATGTCCCACTGTCCCAATGTACAAGTGTCCCAATATCCCAATGTCCCAATGCGCCAGTGTCCCAGTGTCCCAATGTCACATGTCCCAATGTCCCAATGACCCATGTCCCAGTGTCCTATGTCCCAAAGTCCCAATGTCCCATGTCCCAGTGTCCTCTGTCCCAATGTCCCAATGATCCAATGTCCCATGTCCCAATGATCCAATGTCCCATGTCCCAGTGTCCCAATGTCCCAATGCCCCAGTGTCCTAGTGCCCCATGCAACAATGTCCCAATGTCCCATGACCCAATGTCCCAGTGCCCCAATGTCCCAGTGTCCCAGTGTCCAAATGCCCCATGTCCCAGTGTTCCAGTGTCCCAATGTTCCAATTTACCAGTGTCCCAATTTTACATGTCCCAATGTCCCAAAGTCCCAGTGTCCCAGTATCGCAGTTTACCAGTGTCCCAATGTTTCATGTCCCAATGTCCCAGTGCCCCAGTGCCCTAGTGTCCCAATGTCCCAATGCCCCATGCCCCAATGTCCCAATGTACCAGTGTCCGTATGTCCCATTGTCCCAATGTCCCAATGTCCCAATGTCCCAATATCCCAGTATCCCAGTGTCCCAGTGCCCCATGTCACAATGTCCCAATGCCCCACGTCCCAATGTCCCAAATTCCGAATGTCCCAATGTCCCATGTCCCAATGTCCCATTTCACAGTGTCCCAAAGTCCAAGTGTCCCAAATTCCAGGTGTCCCAATGTTGCAGTGTCCCAAAGTCCCAGTATCCCAAATTCCCAATGTCCCAATGTCACAGTGTCCCAATGTTCCAATGTCCCAGTGTCCCAATGTCCCAATGTCCCAGTGTCCCAGTGTCCCAATGTCACAATGTCCCAGTGTCCCAGTGTTCCAATGTCACAATGTCCCAGTGTCCCAGTGTCCCAATGGCCCAGTGTCCCAATGTCACAATGTCCCAGTGTCCCAGTGTCCCAATGTCCCAGTGTCCCAGTGTCCCAGTGCCCCAATGTCCCAATGTCCCAATGTCCCAATGTCCCAGTGTCCCAGTGTGCCAATGTCCCAGGCCCAATGACCCATGACCCAAAGTCCCAGTGTCCCAAAGTCCCAGTGTCCCAATGTCCCAGTGTCCCATTGCCCCAGTGCACCAGTGTCCCAATGTCCAAGTGTCCCAGTGTCCCAATGACCCATGTCCCAAAGTCCCAATGTCCCAATGTCCCAAAGTCCCAATGTCCCAATGTCCCATGTCCCAATGTCCCATTTCACAGTGTCCCAGTGTCCCAGTATCCCAAATTCCCAATGTCCCAATGTCAAAGTGTCCCAATGTTCCAATGTCCTAATGTCCCAATGTCCCATGCCCCAATGTCCCAATGTACCAGTGTCCGTATGTCCCATTGTCCCAATGTCCCAATGTCCCATGTCCCAATGTCCCATTTCACAGTGTCCCATAGTCCCAGTATCCCAAATTCCCAATGTCCCAATGTCAAAGTATCCCAATGTACCATGTCCTAATGTCCCAATGTCCCATGCCCCAATGTCCCAATGTACCAGTGTCCGTATGTCCCAGTGTCCCAATGTCGCAGTGTCCCAAAGTCCCAGTATCCCAGTATCCCAGTGTCCCAGTGCCCCATTTCACAATGTCCCAATACCCCATGTCACAATGTCCCAAAGTCCGAATGTCCCAATGTCCCATGTCCCAATGTCCCATTTCACAGTGTCCCAAAGTCCAAGTGTCCCAAATTCCCAGTGTCCCAATGTCGCAGTGTCCCAAAGTCCCAGTATCCCAAATTCCCAATGTCCCAATGTCAAAGTGTCCCAATGTACCATGTCCTAATGTCCCAATGTCCCATGCCCCAATGTCCCAATGTACCAGTGTCCGTATGTCCCATTGTCCCAATGTCCCAATGTCCCAATGTCCCAATATCCCAGTATCCCAGTGTCCCAGTGCCCCATGTCACAATGTCCCAATGCCCCATGTCCAAATGTCCCAAAGTCCGAATGTCCCAATGTCCCATGTCCCAATGTCCCATTTCACAGTGTCCCAAAGTCCAAGTGTCCCAAATTCCCAGTGTCCCAATGTCGCAGTGTCCCAAAGTCCCAGTATCCCAAATTCCCAATGTCCCAATGTCACAGTGTCCCAATGTTCCAATGTCCCAGTGTCCCAATGTCCCAATGTCCCAGTGTCCCAGTGTCCCAATGTCATAATGTCCCAGTGCCCCAGTGTCCCAATGTCCCAGTGTCCCAGTGTCCCAATGTCACAATGTCCCAGTGCCCCAGTGTCCCAATGGCCCAGTGTCCCAATGTCACAATGTCCCAGTGTCCCAGTGTCCCAATGTCCCAGTGTCCCAGTGTCCCAGTGTCCTAAAGTCCCAATGTCCCAATGTCCCAATGTCCCAGTGCCCCAGTGCACCAGTGTCCCAATGTCCAAGTGTCCCAGTGTCCCAGTGTCCCAATGACCCATGTCCCAAAGTCCCAATGTCCCAATGTCCCAAAGTCCCAATGTCCCAATGTCCCATGTCCCAATGCCCCATTTCACAGTGTCCCATAGTCCCAGTATCCCAAATTCCCAATGTCCCAATGTCAAAGTGTCCCAATGTTCCAATGTCCCAGTGTTCCAATGTCCCAATGTCCCAGTGTCCCAGTGTCCCAATGTCACAATGTCCCAGTGCCCCAGTGTCCCAATGTCCCAGTGTCCCATTGTCCCAGTGTCCCAATGTCACAATGTCCCAGTGTCCCAGTGTCCCAATGTCCCAGTGTCCCAATGTCACAATGTCCCAGTGTCCCATTGTCCCAATGTCCCAGTGTCCCAGTGTCCCAGTGCCCCAATGTCCCAATGTCCCAATGTCCCAGTGTCCCAGTGTACCAATGTCCCAGTGCCAACGACCCATGACCCAAGGTCCCAGTGTCCCAAAGTCCCAATGTCCCAAGTCCCAGTGTCCCAGTACCCCAGTGCACCAGTGTCCCAATGTCCAAGTATCCCAGTGTCCCAATGACCCATGTCCCAAAGTCCCAATGTCCCAATGTCCCAATGTCCCATTGTCCTATGGCCCAATGTCCCAATGCCCCAGTGTCACAATGTCTCATGTCCCAGTGTCCCAGTGTCCCAATGTCCCATGTCCCAATATCCCAATGTCCCAATGGCTCATGTCCCAATGTCTCAATGTCCCATGGTCACATGTCCCAATTTCCCAATGTTCCATGTCCCAGTGTCCCAGTGTCTCTGTGTCCCAATGTCCCAGTGTCACAATGTCCCAATGTACCATGTCCTAATGTCCCATGTCCCAATGTCCCAAGACCCACTGTCCCAATGTCCCAGTGTCCTACGTCCCAATGTCCCAATGTCCCAATGTCCCAAAGTCCCAACGTCCCAACGTCCCAATGTCGCATTATCCCATGCCCCAGTGTCCTATGCCCCAATGTCCCAATGTTCCAGAGTCCCATGTCCCAATGTCCCATGTCCCAATGTCCCAGTGTCCCAGTGTCCCAGTGTCCCAATGTCCTAGTGTCCCAGTGTCCCAATGTCCCACTGTCCCAATGTACAAGTGAACCAATATCCCAATGTCCCAATGGCTCATGTCCCAATGTCACAATGTCCCATGGTCACATGTCCCAATATCCCAATGCCCCAGTGCCCCAGTGTCCCAGTGTCCCAATGTCACATGTCCCAATGTCCCAATGTCCCAATGTCCCATGTCCCAGTGTCCTATGTCACAATGTCCCAATGTCCCAATGTCCCAATGTCCCATGTCCCAGTGTCCTATGTCCCAATGTCCCAATGTCCCATGTCCCAATGTCCCAAAGTCCCAATGTTCTATGTGCCAGTGTCCTAATGTCCCAATAATCCAATGTCCCATGTCCCAATGATCCAATGTCCCATGTCCCAGTGTCGCAATGTCCCATGTTCCAGTGTCCTATGTCCCAATGTCCCAATGTCCCATTGTCACAAAGTCCCATGTCCCAGTGTCCCAATGTCCCAATGCCCCAGTGTCCTAGTGCCCTATGCAACAATGTCCCATGTCCAAGAGTCCCATTGTCCCAGTGTCCCAATGCCCATGTCACATTGTCCAAGTGTCCGAATGTCCCAGAGTCCCATGTCCCAATGTCCCATGTCCCAATGTCCCAGTGTCCCAATGTCCCAGTGTCCAAGTGTCCCAATGCCCCATGTCCCAATATTCCAGTGTCCCAATGTTCCAATTTACTAGTGTCCCAATGTTACATGCCCCAATGTCACAAAGTCCCAGTGTCCCAGTATCGCAGTTTACCAGTGTCCCAATGTTCCATGTCCCAATGTCCCAGTTCCCCAGTGCCCTAGTGTCCCAATGTCCCAGTGTCCCAGTGTCCCAATGTCACAATGTCCCAGTGTCCCAGTGTCCCAATGTCCCAGTGTCCCAGTGCCCCATGTCCCAATGTCCCATGTCCCAATATCCCAGTGTCCCAATGTCAGTGTCCCAGGGTCCCAATGTCCCACTGTCCCAATGTACAAGTGTCCCAATATCCCAATGTCCCACTGCGCCAGTGTCCCAGTGTCCCAGTGTCCCAATGTCACATGTCCCAATGTCCCAATGACCCATGTCCCAGTGTCCTATGTCCCAAAGTCCCAATGCCCCATGTCCCAGTGTCCTCTGTCCCAATGTCCCAATGATCCAATGTCCCATGTCCCAATGATCCAATGTCCCATGTCCCAGTGTCCCAATGTCCCAATGCCCCAGTGTCCTAGTGCCCCATGCAACAATGTCCCATGTCCAAGTGTTCCAGTGTCCCAGTGTCCCAATGCCCCATGTCCCATTGTCCAAGTGTCCGAATGTCCCAGTGTCCCATGTCCCAATGTCCCATGACCCAATGTCCCAGTGCCCCAATGTCCCAGTGTCCCAGTGTCCAAATGCCCCATGTCCCAGTGTTCCAGTGTCCCAATGTTCCAATTTACCAGTGTCCCAATGTTACATGTCCCAATGTCCCAAAGTCCCAGTGTCCCAGTATCGCAGTTTACCAGTGTCCCAATGTTCCATGTCCCAATGTCCCAGTGCCCCAGTGCCCTAGTGTCCCAATGTCCCAATGTCCCATGCCCCAATGTCCCAATGTACCAGTGTCCGTATGTCCCATTGTCCCAATGTCCCAATGTCCCATTGTCCCAATATCCCAGTATCCCAGTGTCCTAGTGCCCCATGTCACAATGCCCCAATGCCCCATGTCCCAATGTCCCAAAGTCCGAATGTCCCAATGTCCCATGTCCCAATGTCCCATTTCACAGTGTCCCAAAGTCCAAGTGTCCCAAATTCCCAGTGTCCCAATGTCGCAGTGTCCCAAAGTCCCAGTATCCCAAATTCCCAATGTCCCAATGTCACAGTGTCCCAATGTTCCAATGTCCCAGTGTCCCAATGTCCCAATGTCCCAGTGTCCCAGTGTCCCAATGTCACAATATCCCAGTGCCCCAGTGTCCCAATGGCCCAGTTTCCCAATGTCACAATGTCCCAGTGTACTAAGGTCCCAATGTCCCAATGTCCCAGTGTCCCAGTGCCCCAGTGCACCAGTGTCCCAATATCCAAGTGTCCCAGTGTCCCAGTGTCCCAATGACCCATGTCCCAAAGTCCCAATGTCCCAATGTCCCAAAGTCCCAATGTCCCAATGTCCCATGTCCCAATGTCCCATTTCACAGTGTCCCATATTCCAGTATCCCAAATTCCCAATGTCCCAATGTCAAAGTGTCCCAATGTTCCAATGTCCCAGTGTCCCAATGTCCCAATGTCCCAGTGTCCCAGTGTCCCAATGTCACAATGTCCCAGTGTCCCAATGTCCCAGTGTCCCGGTGTCCCAGTGTCCCAATGTCCCAATGTCCCAGTGTCCCAGTGTCCCAATGTCAAAATGTCCCAGTGTCCCATTGTCCCAATGTCCCAGTGTCCCAGTGTCCCAGTGCCCCAATGTCCCAATTTCCCAATGTCCCAATGTCCCAGTGTCCCAGTATACCAATGTCCCATGTCCCAGTGTCCTATGTCCCAATGTCCCAATGTCCCATGTCCCAATGTCCCAAAGTCCCAATGTTCTATGTGCCAGTGTCCTAATGTCCCAATAATCCAATGTCCCATGTCCCAATGATCCAATGTCCCATGTCCCAGTGTCGCAATGTCCCATGTTCCAGTGTCCTATGTCCCAATGTCCCAATGTCCCATTGTCACAAAGTCCCATGTCCCAGTGTCCCAATGTCCCAATGCCCCAGTGTCCTAGTGCCCTATGCAACAATGTCCCATGTCCAAGAGTCCCATTGTCCCAGTGTCCCAATGCCCATGTCACATTGTCCAAGTGTCCGAATGTCCCAGAGTCCCATGTCCCAATGTCCCATGTCCCAATGTCCCAGTGTCCCAATGTCCCAGTGTCCAAGTGTCCCAATGCCCCATGTCCCAATATTCCAGTGTCCCAATGTTCCAATTTACTAGTGTCCCAATGTTACATGCCCCAATGTCACAAAGTCCCAGTGTCCCAGTATCGCAGTTTACCAGTGTCCCAATGTTCCATGTCCCAATGTCCCAGTTCCCCAGTGCCCTAGTGTCCCAATGTCCCAGTGTCCCAGTGTCCCAATGTCACAATGTCCCAGTGTCCCAGTGTCCCAATGTCCCAGTGTCCCAGTGCCCCATGTCCCAATGTCCCATGTCCCAATATCCCAGTGTCCCAATGTCCCAGTGTCCCAGGGTCCCAATGTCCCACTGTCCCAATGTACAAGTGTCCCAATATCCCAATGTCCCACTGCGCCAGTGTCCCAGTGTCCCAGTGTCCCAATGTCACATGTCCCAATGTCCCAATGACCCATGTCCCAGTGTCCTATGTCCCAAAGTCCCAATGCCCCATGTCCCAGTGTCCTCTGTCCCAATGTCCCAATGATCCAATGTCCCATGTCCCAATGATCCAATGTCCCATGTCCCAGTGTCCCAATGTCCCAATGCCCCAGTGTCCTAGTGCCCCATGCAACAATGTCCCATGTCCAAGTGTTCCAGTGTCCCAGTGTCCCAATGCCCCATGTCCCATTGTCCAAGTGTCCGAATGTCCCAGTGTCCCATGTCCCAATGTCCCATGACCCAATGTCCCAGTGCCCCAATGTCCCAGTGTCCCAGTGTCCAAATGCCCCATGTCCCAGTGTTCCAGTGTCCCAATGTTCCAATTTACCAGTGTCCCAATGTTACATGTCCCAATGTCCCAAAGTCCCAGTGTCCCAGTATCGCAGTTTACCAGTGTCCCAATGTTCCATGTCCCAATGTCCCAGTGCCCCAGTGCCCTAGTGTCCCAATGTCCCAATGTCCCATGCCCCAATGTCCCAATGTACCAGTGTCCGTATGTCCCATTGTCCCAATGTCCCAATGTCCCATTGTCCCAATATCCCAGTATCCCAGTGTCCTAGTGCCCCATGTCACAATGCCCCAATGCCCCATGTCCCAATGTCCCAAAGTCCGAATGTCCCAATGTCCCATGTCCCAATGTCCCATTTCACAGTGTCCCAAAGTCCAAGTGTCCCAAATTCCCAGTGTCCCAATGTCGCAGTGTCCCAAAGTCCCAGTATCCCAAATTCCCAATGTCCCAATGTCACAGTGTCCCAATGTTCCAATGTCCCAGTGTCCCAATGTCCCAATGTCCCAGTGTCCCAGTGTCCCAATGTCACAATATCCCAGTGCCCCAGTGTCCCAATGGCCCAGTTTCCCAATGTCACAATGTCCCAGTGTACTAAGGTCCCAATGTCCCAATGTCCCAGTGTCCCAGTGCCCCAGTGCACCAGTGTCCCAATATCCAAGTGTCCCAGTGTCCCCGTGTCCCAATGACCCATGTCCCAAAGTCCCAATGTCCCAATGTCCCAAAGTCCCAATGTCCCAATGTCCCATGTCCCAATGTCCCATTTCACAGTGTCCCATATTCCAGTATCCCAAATTCCCAATGTCCCAATGTCAAAGTGTCCCAATGTTCCAATGTCCCAGTGTCCCAATGTCCCAATGTCCCAGTGTCCCAGTGTCCCAATGTCACAATGTCCCAGTGTCCCAATGTCCCAGTGTCCCGGTGTCCCAGTGTCCCAATGTCCCAATGTCCCAGTGTCCCAGTGTCCCAATGTCAAAATGTCCCAGTGTCCCATTGTCCCAATGTCCCAGTGTCCCAGTGTCCCAGTGCCCCAATGTCCCAATTTCCCAATGTCCCAATGTCCCAGTGTCCCAGTGTACCAATGTCCCAGTCCCAATGACCCATGACCCAAAGTCCCAGTGTCCCAAAGTCCCAATGTCCCAATGCCCCAGTGTCCCAATGTCCCAGTGCCCCAGTGCCCTAGTGTCCCAATGTCCCAATGTCCCATGCCCCAATGTCCCAATGTACCAGTGTCCGTATGCCCCATTGTCTCAATGTCCCAATGTCCCAATTTCCCAATATCCCAGTATCCCAGTGTCCCAATGTCCCAATGCCACAGTGTCACAATGTCTCATGTCCCAGTGTCCCAGTGTCCCAATGTCCCATGTCCCAATATCCCAATGTCCCAATGGCTCATGTCCCAATATCCCAATGTCCCATGATCACATGTCCCAATGTCCCAATGTCCCATGTCCCAGTGTCCCAGTGTCTCTGTGTCCCAATGTCCCAGTGTCACAATGTCCCAATGTACCATGTCCTAATGTCCCATGTCCCAATGTCCCAAGACCCAGTGTCCCAATGTCCCAGTGTCCTACGTCCCAATGTCCCAATGTCCCAATGTCCCAAAGTCCCAATGTCACAACGTCCCAATGTCGCATTATCCCATGCCCCAGTGTCCTATGCCCCAATGTCCCAATGTTCCAGAGTCCCAATTTCCCATGTCCCAGTGTCCCTATGTCCCATTTTCCATTGTCCCAATGTCCCAAAGTCCCAATATCCCAGTACCCCAGTGTCCCAGTGCCACATGTCACAATGTCCCAATGCCCCATGTCCCAATGTCCCAAAGTCCCAATGTCCCAGTGTCCCATGTCCCAATGTCGCATTTCACAGTGTCCCAAAGTCCAAGTGTCCCAAATTCCCAGTGTCTCAATGTCGCAGTGTCCCAAAGTCCCAGTATCCCAAATTCCCAATGTCCCAATGTCACAGTGTCCCAATGTTCCAATGTCCCAGTGTCCCAATGTCCCAATGTCCCAGTTTCCCAGTTTCCCAGTGTCCCAATGTCACAATGTCCCAGTGTCCCAGTGTCGCAATGTCCTAGTGTCCCAGTGTCCCAGTGTCCCAATGTCACAATGTCCCAGTGTCCCAGGGTCCCAATGTCCCAGTGTCCCAATGTCACAATGTCCCAGTGTCCCAGTGTCACAATGCCCCAGTGTCCCAGTGTCCCAGTGCCCCAATGTTCCAATGTCCCAATGTCCCAATGTCCCAGTGTCCCAGTGTACCAATGTCCCAGTTCCAATGACCCATGACCCAAAGTGCCAGTGTCCCAGTGTCCCAATGTCCCAATGTCCCAGTGTCCCAATGCCCCAGTGCAGCAGTGTTCCAATGTCCCAGTGTCCCAGTGTACCAATGTCCCAGTCCCAATGACCCATGACCCAAGGTCCCAGTGCCCCAAAGTCCCAATGTCCCAATGTCCCAATGTCCAAGTGTCCCAATGTCCCAATGTCCCAATGCCCCAGTGTCACAATGTCACATGTCCCAGTGTCCCAGTGTCCCAATGTCCCATGTCCCAATATCCCAATGTCCCAATGGCCCATGTCCCAGTGTCTCTGTGTCCCAATGTCCCAGTGTCACAATATCCCAATGTACCATGTCCTAATGTCCCAAGTCCCAATGTCCCAAGACCCAGTGTCCCAATGTCCCAGTGTCCTAGGTCCCAATGTCCCAATGTCCTAATGTCCCAAAGTCCCAATGTCCCAACGTCCCAATGTCACAATATCCCATTCCCCAGTGTCCTATGTCCCAATGTCCCAATGTTCCAGAGTCCCAATTTCCCATGTCCCAGTGTCCTATTTCCCAATGTCCCAATATCCCATGTCCCAGTGTCCTATGTCCCAAAGTCCCAATGTCCCAGTGTCCCATGTACCAATGTCCCAAATTCCCAGTGTCCCAATGTCGCAGTGTCCCAAAGTCCCAGTATCCCAAATTCCCAATGTCCCAGTGACACAGTGTCCGAATGTTCCAATGTCCCAGAGTCCCAATGTCCCAATGTCCCAGTGTCCCAGTGTCACAATGTCCTGGTGTCCCAGTGTCCCAATGTCCCAGTGTCCCAATGTCCCAGTGTCCCAGTGTCCCAGTGTCCCAATGTCACAATGTCCCAGGGTCCCAATGTCCCAGTGTCCCAATGACACAATGTCCCAGTCCCAATGACCCATGACCCAAATTCCCAGTGTCCCAATGTCGCAGTGTCCCAAAGTCCCAGTATCCCAAATTCCCAATGTCCCAATGACACAGTGTCCGAATATTCCAATGTCCCAGAGTCCCAATGTCCCAATGTACCAGTGTCCGTATGTCCCATTGTCCCAATGTCCCAATGTCCCAATATCCCAGTATCCCAGTGTCCTAGTGCCCCATGTCACAATGCCCCAATGCCCCATGTCCCAATGTCCCAAAGTCCGAATGTCCCAATGTCCCATGTCCCAATGTCCCATTTCACAGTGTCCCAAAGTCCAAGTGTCCCAAATTCCCAGTGTCCCAATGTCGCAGTGTCCCAAAGTCCCAGTATCCCAAATACCCAATGTCCCAATGTCACAGTGTCCCAATGTTCCAATGTCCCAGTGTCCCAATGTCCCAATGTCCCAGTGTCCCAGTGTCCCAATGTCACAATATCCAAGTGCCCCAGTGTCCCAATGGCCCAGTTTCCCAATGTCACAATGTCCCAGTGTCCCAGTGTCCCAATGTCCCAGTGTCCCAGTGTCCCAGTGCCCCAATGTCCCAATGTCCCAATGTCCCAATGTCCCAATGTTCCAGTGTCCCAGTGTACCAATGTCCCAGACCCAATGACCCATGACCCAAAGTCCCAGTGTCCTAAAGTCCCAATGTCCCAATGGCCCAGTGTCGCAGTGCCCCAGTGCACCAGTGTCGCAATATCCAAGTGTCCCAGTGTCCCAGTGTCCCAATGACCCATGTCCCAAAGTCCCAATGTCCCAATGTCCCAAAGTCCCAATATCCCAATGTCCCATGTCCCAATGTCCCATTTCACAATGTCCCATAATCCCAGTATCCCAAATTCCCAATGTCCCAATGTCAAAGTGTCCCAATGTTCCAATGTCCCAGTGTCCCAATGCCCCAATGTCCCAGTGTCCCAGTGTCCCAATGTCACAATGTCCCAGTGTCCCAGTGTCCCAATGTCCCAGTGTCCCGGTGTCCCAGTGTCCCAATGTCACAATGTCCCAGTGCCCCAGTGTCCCAATGTCAAAATGTCCCAGTGTCCCATTGTCCCAATGTCCCAGTGTCCCAGTGTCCCAGTGCCCCAATGTCCCAATGTCCCAATGTCCCAATGTCCCAGTGTCCCAGTGTACCAATGTCCCAGTCCCAATGACCCATGACCCACAGTCCCAGTGTCCCAAAGTCCCAATGTCCCAATGCCCCAGTGCCCCAGTGCCCCAGTGCCCCAGTGCACCAGTGTCACAGTGTCCCAGTGTCCCAATGTCCCAATGACCAAGTCCCAATGTCCCAATGTCCCAATGTCCCAATGTCACATTGTCCTATGGCCCAATGTCCCAATGCCTCAGTGTCACAATATCTCATGTCCCAGTGTCCCAGTGTCCCAATGTCCCATGTCCAAATATCCCAATGTCCCAAAGTCCCAATGTCCGAATGTCCCAATGTCCCAATGTCCCAATGTCAAAAGGACCCAATGTCCCAATGCCCCAGTGTCCCATTGTCCAAGTGTCCGAATGTCCCAGTGTCCCATGTCCCAATGTCCCATGACCCAATGTCCCAGTGCCCCAATGTCCCAGTGTCCCAGTGTCCCAATGCCGCATGTCCCAGTGTCCCAGTGTCCCAATGTTCCAATTTACCAGTGTCCCAATGTTACATGTCCCAATGTCCCAAAATCCCAGTGTCCCAGTATCGCAGTTTACCAGTGTCCCAATGTTCCATGTCCCAATGTCCCAGTGCCCCAGTGCCCTAGTGTCCCAATGTCCCAATGTCCCAATATCCCAGTACCCCAGTGTCCCAGTGCCACATGTCACAATGTCCCAATGCCCCATGTCCCAATGTCCCAAAGTCCCAATGTCCCAGTGTCCCATGTCCCAATGTCGCATTTCACAGTGTCCCAAAGTCCAAGTGTCCCAAATTCCCAGTGTCTCAATGTCACAGTGTCCCAATGTTCCAATGTCCCAGTGTCCCAATGTCCCAATGTCCCAGTTTCCCAGTGTCCCAATGTCACAATGTCGCAGTGTCCCAGTGTCCCAATGTCCTAGTGTCCCAATGTCACAATGTCCCAGTGTCCCAGGGTCCCAATGTCCGAGTGTCCCAGTGTCCCAGTGTCCCAATGTCACAATGTCCCAATGTCCCAGTGTCCCAGTGTCCCAATGTCACAATGTCCCAGTGTCCCAGTGTCCCAATGTCCCAGTGTCCCGGTGTCCCAGTGTCCCAATGTCACAATGTCCCAGTGTCCCAGTGTCCCAATGTCAAAATGTCCCAGTGTCCCATTGTCCCAATGTCCCAGTGCCCCAATGTCCCAATGTCCCAATGTCCCAATGTCCCAGTGTCCCAATGTACCAATGTCCCAGTCCCAATGACCCATGACCCAAAGTCCCAGTGTCCCAAAGTCCCAATGTCCCAATGCCCCAGTGCCCCAGTGCCCCAGTGCCCCAGTGCACCAATGTCCCAATGTCCAAGTGTCCCAATGTCCCAATGACCCATGTCCCAATGTCCCAATGTCCCAATGTCCCAATGTCCCATTGTCCTATGGCCCAATGTCCCAATGCCTCAGTGTCACAATATCTCATGTCCCAGTGTCCCAGTGTCCCAATGTCCCATGTCCAAATATCCCAATGTCCCAAATTCCCAATGTCCCAATGTCACCGTGTCCCAATGTTCCAATGTCCCAGTGTCCCAATGTCCCAATGTCCCAGTTTCCCAGTGTCCCAATGTCACAATGTCCCAGTGTCCCAGTGTCCCAATGTCCTAGTGTCCCAGTGTCCCAGTGTCCCAATGTCACAATGTCCCAGTGTCCCAGGGTCCCAATGTCCCAGTGTCCCAATGTCACAATGTCCCAGTGTCCCAGTGTCACAATGTCCCAGTGTCCCAGTGTCCCAGTGCCCCAATGTTCCAATGTCCCAATGTCCCAATGTCCCAGTGTCCCAGTGTACCAATGTCCCAGTCCCAATGACCCATGACCCAAAGTGCCAGTGTCCCAAAGTCCCAATGTCCCAATGTCCCAGTGTACCAATGCCCCAGTGCAGCAGTGTTCCAATGTCCCAGTGTCCCAGTGTACCAATGTCCCAGTCCCAATGACCCATGACCCAAAGTCCCAGTGCCCCAAAGTCCCAATGTCCCAATGTCCAAGTCTCCCAATGTCCCAATGTCCCAATGCCCCAGTGTCACAATGTCTCATGTCCCAGTGTCCCAGTGTCCCAATGTCCCATGTCCCAATATCCCAATGTCCCAATGGCCCATGTCCCAGTGTCTCTGTGCCCCAATGTCCCAGTGTCACAATATCCCAATGTACCATGTCCTAATGTCCCAAGTCCCAATGTCCCAAGACCCAGTGTCCCAATGTCCCAGTATCCTAGGTCCCAATGTCCCAGTGTCCTAATGTCCCAAAGTCCCAATGTCCCAACGTCCCAATGTCACAATATCCCATTCCCCAGTGTCCTATGTCCCAATGTCCCAATGTTCCAGAGTCCCAATTTCCCATGTCCCAGTGTCCTATTTCCCAATGTCCCAATGGCCCAATATCCCATGTCCCAGTGTCCTATGTCCCAGTGTCCCAATGTCGCAGTGTCCCAAAGTCCCAGTATCCCAAGTTCCCAATGTCCCAGTGACACAGTGTCCGAATGTTCCAATGTCCCAGAGGCCCAATGTCCCAATGTCCCAGTGTCCCAGTGTCACAATGTCCTGGTGTCCCAGTGTCCCAATGTCCCAGTGTCCCAATGTCCCAGTGTCCCAGTGTCCCAGTGTCCCAATGTCACAATGTCCCAGGGTCCCAATGTCCCAGTGTCCCAATGTCACAATGTCCCAGTCCCAATGACCCATGACCCAAAGTCCCAGTGTCCCAAAGTCCCAATGTCCCAATGTCCCAGTGTCCCAATGCCCCAGTGCACCAGTGTCCCAATATCCCAGTGTCCCAGTGTAGCAATGTCCCAGTCCCAATGACCCATGACCCAAAGCCCCAGTGTCCCAAAGTCCCAATGTACCGATGTCCCAGTGTCCCAGTGCCCCAGTGCACCAGTGTCCCAATGTCCAAGTGTCCCAGTGTCCCAGTGTCCCAATGACCCATGTCCCAAAGTCCCAATGTCCCAATGTCCCAATGTCCCAGTGTCACAATGTCTCATGTCCCAGTGCCCCAGTGTCCCAATGTCCCATGTCCCAATGTCCCAATGTCCCAATGTCCCAGTGTCCCAATGCCCCAGTGCACCAGTGTCCCAATATCCCAGTGTCCCAGTGTAGCAATGTCCCAGTCCCAATGACCCATGACCCAAAGCCCCAGTGTCCCAAAGTCCCAATGTACCAATGTCCCAGTGTCCCAGTGCCCCAGTGCTCCAGTGTCCCAATGTCACAATGTCCCCGTGTCCCAGTGTCCCAATGTCCCAATGTCCCAGTGTCCCAGTGCCCCAATGTCCCAATGCCCCAATGTCCCAATGGCCCAGTGTCCCAGTGTACCAATGTCCCGGACCCAATGACCCATGACCCAATGTCCCAGTGTCCCAGTGTCCCAATGTCCCAATGTCCCAGTGTCCCAGTGCCCCAATGTCCCAGTGTCCCAGTGTCCCAGTGCCCCAATGTCCCAATGTCCCAATGTCCCAGTGTCCCAGTGTACCAATGTCCCAATGTCCCAGTGTCCCAGTGCCCCAGTGCACCAGTGTCCCAATGTCCAAGTATCCCAGTGTCCCAATGACCCATGTCCCAAAGTCCCAATGTCCCAATGTCCCAATGTCCCAATGTCCCATTGTCCTATGTCCCAATGCCCCAGTGTCACAATGTCTCATGTCCCAGTGTCCCAGTGTCCCAATGTCCCATGTCCCAATATCCCAATGTCCCAATGGCTCATGTCCCAATGTCCCAATGTCCCATGGTCACATGTCCCAATTTCCCAATGTCCCATGTCCCAGTGTCCCAGTGTCTCTGTGTCCCAATGTCCCAGTGTCACAATGTCCCAATGTACCATGTCCTAATGTCCCATGTCCCAATGTCCCAAGACCCAGTGTTCCAGTGTCCCAATGTCACAATGTCCCAGTGCCCCAGTGTCCCAATGTCCCAGTGTCCCAGTATCCCAGTGTCCCAGTGTTCTAATGTCACAATGTCACAGTGCCCCAGTGTCCCAATGGCCCAGTGTCCCAATGTCACAATGTCCCAGTGTCCCAGTGTCCCAATGTCCCAGTGTCCCAGTGTCCCAGTGCCCCAATGTCCCAATGTCCCAATGTCCCAATGTCCCAGTGTCCCAGTGTGCCAATGTCCCAGACCCAATGACCCATGCACCAAAGTCCCAGTGTCCCAAAGTCCCAATGTCCCAATGCCCAAGTGTTCCAGTGCCCCAGTGCACCAGTGTCCCAATGTCCAAGTGTCCCAGTGTCCCAGTGTCCCAATGACCCATGTCCCAAAGTCCCAATGTCCCAATGTCCCAAAGTCCCAATGTCCCAATGTCCCATGTCCCAATGTCCCATTTCACAGTGTCCCATAGTCCCAGTATCCCAAATTCCCAATGTCCCAATGTCAAAGTGTCCCAATGTTCCAATGTCCTAATGTCCCAATGTCCCATGCCCCAATGTCCCAATGTACCAGTGTCCGTATGTCCCATTGTCCCAATGTCCCAATGTCCCATGTCCCAATGTCCCATTTCACAGTGTCCCATAGTCCCAATATCCCAAATTCCCAATGTCCCAAATTCCCAATGTCCCAAAGTCCGAATGTCCCAATGTCCCATGTCCCAATGTCCCATTTCACAGTGTACCAGTGTCCGTATGTCCCATTGTACCAATGTCCCAATGTCCCAATGTCCCAATATCCCAGTATCCCAGTGCCCCAGTGCCCCATGTCACAATGTCCCAATGCCCCATGTCCCAATGTCCCAAAGTCCGAATGTCCCAATGTCCCATGTCCCAATGTCCCATTTCACAGTGTCCCAAAGTCCAAGTGTCCCAAATTCCCAGTGTCCCAATGTCGCAGTGTCCCAAAGTCCCAGTATCCCAAATTCCCAATGTCCCAATGTAACAGTGTCCCAATGTTCCAATGTCCCAGTGTCCCAATGTCCCAATGTCCCAGTGTCCCAATGTCACAATGTCCCAGTGCCCCAATGTGCCAATGTCCCAGTGTCCCAGTGTCCCAGTGTCCCAGTGTCCCAATGTCACAATGTCCCAGTGTCCCAGTGTCCCAATGGCCCAGTGTCCCAATGTCACAATGTCCCAATGCCCCAATGTCCCAGTGTCCCAGTGCCCCAGTGCACCAGTGTCCCAATGTCCAAGTGTCCCAATGTCCAAGTGTCCCAGTGTCCCAGTGTCCCAATGACCCATGTCCCAAAGTCCCAATGTCCCAATGTCCCAAAGTCCCAATGTCCCAATGTCCCATGTCCCAATGTCCCATTTCACAGTGTCCCATAGTCCCAGTATCCCAAATTCCCAATGTCCCAATGTCAAAGTTTCCCAATGTTCCAATGTCCCAGTGTTCCAACGTCCCAATGTCCCAGTGTCCCAGTGTCCCAATGTCACAATGTCCCAGTGTCCCAGTGTCTTAATGTCCCAGTGTCCCAGTGTCCCAGTGTCCCAATGTCACAATGTCCCAGTGTCCCAGTGCCCCAATGTCCCAGTGTCCCAATGTCACAATGTCCCAGTGTCCCATTGTCCCAATGTCCCAGTGCCCCAGTGTCCCAGTGTCCCAATGTCCCAATGTCCCAATGTCCCAGTGTCCCAGTGTACCAATGTCCCAGTGCCAATGACCCATGACCCAAGGTTCCAGTGTCCCAAAGTCCCAATGTCCCAGTGTCCCAGTGCCCCAGTGCACCAGTGTCCCAATGTCCAAGTATCCCAGTGTCCCAATGACCCATGTCCCAATATCCCAATGTCCCAATGGCTCATGTCCCAATGTCCCATGTCCCAGTGTCCCAGTGTCTCTGTGTCCCAATGTCCCAGTGTCACAATGTCCCAATGTACCATGTCCTAATGTCCCATGTCCCAATGTCCCAAGACACAGTGTCCCAATGTCCCAGTGTCCTACGTCCCAATGTCCCAATGTCCCAATGTTCCAAAGTCCCAATGTCCCAACATCCCAATGTCTCATTATCCCATGCCCCAGTGCCCTTTGCCCCAATGTCACAATGTTCCAGAGTCCCAATTTCCCATGTCCCAGTGTCCCTATGTCCCATTGTCCCAGTGTCCCAATGTCCCAATGTCCCAATATCCCAGTATCCCAGTGTCCCAGTGCCACATGTCACAATGTCCCAATGCCCCATGTCCCAATGTCCCAAAGTCCCAATGTCCCAGTGTCCCATGTCCCAATGTCCCATTTCCCAGTGTCCCAAAGTCCAAGTGTCCCAAATTCCCAGTGTCCCAATGTCGCAATGTCCCAAAGTCCCAGTATCCCAAATTCCCAATGTCCCAATGTCACAGTGTCCCAATGTTCCAATGTCCCAGTGTCCCAATGTCCATGTGTCCCAATGTCCAAGTGTCCCAGTGTCCCAGTGTCCCAATGACCCATGTCCCAAAGTCCCAATGTCCCAATGTCCCAAAGTCCCAATGTCCCAATGTCCCATGTCCCAATGTCCCATTTCACAGTGTCCCATAGTCCCAGTATCCCAAATTCCCAATGTCCCAATGTCAAAGTGTCCCAATGTTCCAATGTCCCAGTGTTGCAATGTCCCAATGTCCCAGTGCCCCAGTGTCCCAATGTTACAATGGCCCAGTGTCTTAATGTCCCAGTGCCCCAGTGTCCCAGTGTCCCAATGTCACAACGTCCCAGTGTCCCAGTGTCCCAATGTCCCAGTGTCCCAATGTCACAATGTCCCAGTGTCCCATTGTCCCAATGTCCCAGTGTCCCAGTGTCCCAGTGCCCCAATGTCCCAATGTCCCAATGTCCCAGTGTCCCAGTGTACCAATGTCCCAGTGCCAATGACCCATGACCCAAGGTCCCAGTGTCCCAAAGTCCCAATGTCCCAATGTCCCAGTGTCCCAGTGCCCCAGTGCACCAGTGTCCCAATGTCCAAGTACCCCAGTGTCCCAATGACCCATGTCCCAAAGTCCCAATGTCCCAATGTCCCAATATCCCATTGTCCTATGGCCCAATGTCCCAATGCCCCAGTGTCACAATGTCTCATTACCCAGTGTCCCAGTGTCCCAATGTCCCATGTCCCAATATCCCAATGTCCCAATGGCTCATGTCCCAATGTCCCAATGTCCCATGGTCACATGTCCCAATTTCCCAATGTCCCAAGTCCCAGTGTCCCAGTGTCTCTGTGTCCCAATGTCCCAGTGTCACAATATCCCAATGTACCATGTCCTAATGTCCCATGTCCCAATGTCCCAAGACCCAATGTCCCAATGTCCCAGTGTCCTACGTCCCAATGTCCCAATGTCCCAATGTTCCAAAGTCCCAATGTCCCAACGTCCCAATGTCGCATTATCCCATGCCCCAGTGTCCTATGCCCGAATGTCCCAATGTTCCAGAGTCCCAATTTCCCATGTCCCAGTGTCCCTATGTCCCATTGTCCCAATGTCCCAATGTCCCAATGTCCCAATATCCCAGTATACCAGTGTCCCAGTGCCACATGTCACAATGTCCCAATGCCCCATGTCCCAATGTCCCAAAGTCCCAATGTCCCAGTGTCCCATGTCCCAATGTCACATTTCCCAGTGTCCCAAAGTCCAAGTGTCCTAAATTCCCAGTGTCCCAATGTCGCAGTGTCCCAAAGTCCCAGTATCCCAAATTCCCAATGTCCCAATGTCACAGTGTCCCAATGTTCCAATGTCCCCGTGTCCCAATGTCCCAATGTCCCAGTTTCCCAGTGTCCCAATGTCACAATGTCCCAGTGTCCCAGTGTCCCAATGTCCCAGTGTCCCAGTATCCCAGTGTCCCAATGTCACAATGTCCCAGTGTCCCAGGGTCCCAATGTCCCAGTGTCCCAATGTCACAATGTCCCAGTGTCCCAGTGTCCCAATGTCCCAGTGTCCCAGTGTCCCAGTGCCCCAATGTTCCAATGTCCCAATGTCCCAATGTCCCAGTGTCCCAGTGTACCAATGTCCCAGTCCCAATGACCCATGACCCAAAGTCCCAGTGTCCCAAAGTCCCAATGTCCCAATGTCCCAGTGTCCCAATGCCCCAGTGCAGCAGTGTCCCAATGTCCCAGTGTCCCAGTGTACCAATGTCCCAGTCCCAATGACCCATGACCCAAAGTCCCAGTGTCCCAAAGTCCCAATGTCCCAATGTCACAGTGTCCCAATGTTCCAATGTCCCAGTGTCCCAATGTCCCAATGTCCCAGTGCCCCAGTGTCCCAATGCCACAATGACCCAGTGCCCCAGAGTCCCAATGTCCCAGTGTCCCAGTGTCCCAGTGTCCCAGTGTTCCAATGTCACAGTGTCCCAGTGTCCCAATGTCCCAGTGCCCCAGTGTCCCAGTGCCCCAATGTCCCAATGCCCCAATGTCCCAATGTCCCAGTGTCCCAGTGTGCCAATGTCCCAGTCCCAATGACCCATGACCCAAAGTCCCAGTGTCCCAAAGTCCCAATGTCCCAATGTCCCAGTGTCCCAGTGCACCAGTGTCCCAATGTCCAAGTGTCCCAGTGTCCCAGTGTCCCAATGACCCATGTCCCAAAGTCCCAATGTCCCAATGTCCCAAAGTCCCAATGTCCCAATGTCCCATGTCCCAATGTCCCATTTCACAGTGTCCCATAGTCCGAGTATCCCAAATTCCCAATGTCCCAATGTCAAAGTGTCCCAATGCACCATGTCCTAATGTCCCAATGTCCCATGCCCCAATGTCCCAATGTACCAGTGTCCGTATGTCCCATTGTCCCAATGTCCCAATGTCCCAATGTCCCAATATCCCAGTATCCCAGTGTCCCAGTGCCCCATGTCACAATGTCCCAATGCCCCATGTCCCAATGTCCCAAAGTCCGAATGTCCCAATGTCCCATGTCCCAATGTCCCATTTCACAGTGTCCCAAAGTCCAAGTGTCCCAAATTCCCAGTGTCCCAATGTCGCAGTGTCCCAAAGTCCCAGTATCCCAAATTCCCAATGTCCCAATGTCACAGTGTCCCAATGTTCCAATGTCCCACTGTCCCAATGTCCCAATGTCCCAATGGCTCATGTCCCAATGTCCCAATGTCCCATGGTCACATGTCCCAATTTCCCAATGTCCCATGTCCCAGTGTCCCAGTGTCTCTGTGTCCCAATGTCCCAGTGTCACAATATCCCAATGTACCATGTCCTAATGTCCCATGTCCCAATGTCCCAAGACCCAATGTCCCAATGTCCCAGTGTCCTACGTCCCAATGTCCCAATGTCCCAATGTTCCAAAGTCCCAATGTCCCAACGTCCCAATGTCGCATTATCCCATGCCCCAGTGTCCTATGCCCGAATGTCCCAATGTTCCAGAGTCCCAATTTCCCATGTCCCAGTGTCCCTATGTCCCATTGTCCCAATGTCCCAATGTCCCAATGTCCCAATATCCCAGTATACCAGTGTCCCAGTGCCACATGTCACAATGTCCCAATGCCCCATGTCCCAATGTCCCAAAGTCCCAATGTCCCAGTGTCCCATGTCCCAATGTCACATTTCCCAGTGTCCCAAAGTCCAAGTGTCCCAAATTCCCAGTGTCCCAATGTCGCAGTGTCCCAAAGTCCCAGTATCCCAAATTCCCAATGTCCCAATGTCACAGTGTCCCAATGTTCCAATGTCCCCGTGTCCCAATGTCCCAATGTCCCAGTTTCCCAGTGTCCCAATGTCACAATGTCCCAGTGTCCCAGTGTCCCAATGTCCCAGTGTCCCAGTATCCCAGTGTCCCAATGTCACAATGTCCCAGTGTCCCAGGGTCCCAATGTCCCAGTGTCCCAATGTCACAATGTCCCAGTGTCCCAGTGTCCCAATGTCCCAGTGTCCCAGTGTCCCAGTGCCCCAATGTTCCAATGTCCCAATGTCCCAATGTCCCAGTGTCCCAGTGTACCAATGTCCCAGTCCCAATGACCCATGACCCAAAGTCCCAGTGTCCCAAAGTCCCAATGTCCCAATGTCCCAGTGTCCCAATGCCCCAGTGCAGCAGTGTCCCAATGTCCCAGTGTCCCAGTGTACCAATGTCCCAGTCCCAATGACCCATGACCCAAAGTCCCAGTGTCCCAAAGTCCCAATGTCCCAATGTCACAGTGTCCCAATGTTCCAATGTCCCAGTGTCCCAATGTCCCAATGTCCCAGTGCCCCAGTGTCCCAATGCCACAATGACCCAGTGCCCCAGAGTCCCAATGTCCCAGTGTCCCAGTGTCCCAGTGTCCCAGTGTTCCAATGTCACAGTGTCCCAGTGTCCCAATGTCCCAGTGCCCCAGTGTCCCAGTGCCCCAATGTCCCAATGCCCCAATGTCCCAATGTCCCAGTGTCCCAGTGTGCCAATGTCCCAGTCCCAATGACCCATGACCCAAAGTCCCAGTGTCCCAAAGTCCCAATGTCCCAATGTCCCAGTGTCCCAGTGCACCAGTGTCCCAATGTCCAAGTGTCCCAGTGTCCCAGTGTCCCAATGACCCATGTCCCAAAGTCCCAATGTCCCAATGTCCCAAAGTCCCAATGTCCCAATGTCCCATGTCCCAATGTCCCATTTCACAGTGTCCCATAGTCCGAGTATCCCAAATTCCCAATGTCCCAATGTCAAAGTGTCCCAATGCACCATGTCCTAATGTCCCAATGTCCCATGCCCCAATGTCCCAATGTACCAGTGTCCGTATGTCCCATTGTCCCAATGTCCCAATGTCCCAATGTCCCAATATCCCAGTATCCCAGTGTCCCAGTGCCCCATGTCACAATGTCCCAATGCCCCATGTCCCAATGTCCCAAAGTCCGAATGTCCCAATGTCCCATGTCCCAATGTCCCATTTCACAGTGTCCCAAAGTCCAAGTGTCCCAAATTCCCAGTGTCCCAATGTCGCAGTGTCCCAAAGTCCCAGTATCCCAAATTCCCAATGTCCCAATGTCACAGTGTCCCAATGTTCCAATGTCCCACTGTCCCAATGTCCCAATGTCCCAGTGTCCCAATGTCACAATGTCCCAGTGCCCCAGTGTGCCAATGTCTCAGTGTCACAGTGTCCCAGTGTCCCAATGTCACAATGTCCCAGTGTCCCACTGTCCCAATGGCCCAGTGTCCCAATGTCACAATGTCCCCGTGTCCCAGTGTCCCAATGTCCCAGTGTCCCAGTGTCCCAGTGCCCCAATGTCCCAATGTCCCAATGTCCCAATGGCCCAGTGTCCCAGTGTACCAATGTCCCAGACCCAATGACCCATGACCCAAAGTCCCAGTGTCCCAAAGTCCCAATGTCCCAATGTCCCAGTGTCCCAGTGCCCCAGTGCACCAGTGTCCCAATGTCCAAGTGTCCCAATGTCCAAGTGTCCCAGTGTCCCAGTGTCCCAATGACCCATGTCCCAAAGTCCCAATGTCCCAATGTCCCAAAGTCCCAATGTCCCAATGTCCCATGTCCCAATGTCCCATTTCACAGTGTCCCATAGTTCCAGTATCCCAAATTCCCAATGTCCCAATGTCAAAGTGTCCCAATGTTCCAATGTCCCAGTGTTCCAATGTCCCAATGTCCCAGTGTCCCAGTGTCACAATGTTACAATGTCCCAGTGTCCCAGTGTCTTAATGCCCCAGTGTCCCAGTGTCCCAGTGTCCCAATGTCACAATGTCCCAGTGTCCCAGTGTCCCAATGTCCCAGTGTCCCAATGTCACAATGCCCCAGTGTCCCATTGTCCCAATGTCCCAGTGTCCCAGTGTCCCAGTGCCCCAATGTCCCAATGTCCCTATGTCCCAGTGTCCCAGTGTACCAATGTCCCAGTGCCAATGACCCATGACACAAAGTCCCAGTGTCCCAAAGTCCCAATGTCCCAATGTCCCAGTGTCCCAGTGCCCCAGTGCACCAGTGTCCCAATGTCCAAGTATCCCAGTGTCCCAATGACCCATGTCCCAAAGTCCCAATGTCCCAATGTCCCAATGTCCCAATGCCCCAGTGTCACAATGTCTCATGTCCCAGTGTCCCAGTGTCCCAATGTCCCATGTCCCAATATCCCAATGTCCCAATGGCTCATGTCCCAATGTCCCAATGTCCCATGGTCACATGTCCCAATTTCCCAATGTCCCATGTCCCAGTGTCTCTGTGTCCCAATGTCCCAGTGTCACAATGTCCCAATGTACCATGTCCTAATGTCCCATGTCCCAATGTCCCAAGACACAGTGTCCCAATGTCCCAGTGTCCTACGTCCCAATGTCCCAATGTCCCAATGTCCCCAAGTCCCAATGTCCCAACGTCCCAATGTCGCATTATCCCATGCCCATGTGTCCTATGCCCCAATGTCCCAATGTTCCAGAGTCCCAATTTCCCATGTCCCAGTGTCCCTATGTCCCATTGTCCCAATGTCCCAATGTCCCAATGTCCCAATATCCCAGTATCCCAGTGTCCCAGTGCCACATGTCACAATGTCCCAATGCCCCATGTCCCAATGTTCCAAAGTCCCAATGTCCCAGTGTCCCATGTCCCAATGTCCCATTTCCCAGTGTCCCAAAGTCCAAGTGTCCCAAATTCCCAGTGTCCCAATGTCGCAGTGTCCCAAAGTCCCAGTATCCCAAATTACCAATGACCCAATGTCACAGTGTCCCAATGTTCCAATGTCCCCGTGTCCCAATGTCCCAATGTCCCAGTTTCCCAGTGTTCCAATGTCACAATGTCCCAGTATCCCAATGTCCCAATGTCACAATGTCCCAGTGTCCCAGGGTCCCAATGTCCCAGTGTCCCAATGTCACAATGTCCCAGTGTCCCAGTGTCGCAGTGCCCCAATGTTCCAATGTCCCAATGTCCCAATGTCCCAGTGTCCCAGTGTACCAATGTCCCAGTCCCAATGACCCATGACCCAAAGTCCCAGTGTCCCAAAGTCCCAATGTCCCAATGTCCCAGTGTCCCAATGCCCCAGTGCAGCAGTGTCCCAATGTCCCAGTGTCCCAGTGTACCAATGTCCCAGTCCCAATGACCCATGACCCAAAGTCCCAGTGTCCCAAAGTCCCAATGTCGCAATGTCACAGTGTCCCAATGTTCCAATGTCCCAGTGTCCCGATGTCCCAATGTCCCAGTGTCCCAGTGTCCCAATGTCACAATGTCCCAGTGCCCCAATGTCCCAGTGTCCCAGTGTCCCAGTGTCCCAGTGTTCCAATGTCACAACGTCCCAGTGTCCCAGTGTCCCAGTGTCCCAGTGTCCCAGTGTCCCAGTGCCCCAATGTCCCAATGTCCCAATGTCCCAATGTCCCAGTGTGCCAATGTCCAAGACCCAATGACCCATGACCCAAAGTCCCAGTGTTCCAAAGTCCCAATGTCCCAATGTCCCAGTGTCCCAGTGCCCCAGTGCACCAGTGTCCCAATGTCCAAGTGTCCCAGTGTCCCAGTGTCCCAATGACCCATGTCCCAAAGTCCCAATTTCCCAATGTCCCAAAGTCCCAATGTCCCAATGTCCCATGTCCCAATGTCCCATTTCACAGTGCCCCATAGTCCCAGTATCCCAAATTCCCAATGTCCCAATGTCAAAGTGTCCCAAAGTACCATGTCCTAATGTCCCAATGTCCCATGCCCCAATGTCCCAATGTACCAGTGTCCGTATGTCCCATTGTCCCAATGTCCCAATGTCCCAATGTCCCAATATCCCAGTATCCCAGTGTCCCAGTGCCCCATGTCACAATGTCCCAATGCCCCATGTCCCAATGTCCCAAAGTCCGAATGTCCCAATGTCCCATGTCCCAATGTCCCATTTCACAGTGTCCCAAAGTCTAAGTGTCCCAAATTCCCAGTGTCCCAATGTCGCAGTGTCCCAAAGTCCCAGTATCCCAAATTCCCAATGTCCCAATATCACAGTGTCCCAATGTTCCAATGTCCCAGTGTCCCAATGTCCCAATGTCCCAGTGTCCCAATGTCACAATGACCCAGTGCCCCAGTGTGCCAATGTCCCAGTGTCCCAGTGTCCCAGTGTCCCAATGTCACAATGTCCCAGTGTCCCAGTGTCCCAATGGCCCAGTGTCCCAATGTCACAATGTCCCCGTGTCCCAGTGTCCCAATGTCCCAGTGTCCCAGTGTCCCAGTGCCCCAATGTCCCAATGACCCAATGTCCCAATGGCCCAGTGACCCAGTGTACCAATGTCCCAGACCCAATGACCCATGACCCAAAGTCCCAGTGTCCCAAAGTCCCAATGTCCCAATGTCCCAGTGTCCCAGTGCCCCAGTGCACCAGTGTCCCAATGTCCAAGTGTCCCAATGTCCAAGTGTCCCAGTGTCCCAGTGTCCCAATGACCCATGTCCAAAAGTCCCAATGTCCCAATGTCCCAAAGTCCCAATGTCCCAATGTCCCATGTCCCAATGTCCCATTTCACAGTGTCCCATAGTCCAAGTATCCCAAATTCCCAATGTCCCAATGTCAAAGTGTCCCAATGTTCCAATGTCCCAGTGTTCCAATGTCCCAATGTTCCAGTGTCCCAGTGTACCAATGTCCTAGTCCCAATGACCCATGATCCAAATTGCCAGTGTCCCAAAGTCCCAATGTCCCAATGTCCCAGTGTCCCAATGCCCCAGTGCAGCAGTGTCCCAATGTCACAATGTCCCAGTGTCCCACTGTCCCAATGGCCCAGTGTCCCAATGTCACAATGTCCCCGTGTCCCAGTGTCCCAATGTCCCAGTGTCCCAGTGTCCCAGTGCCCCAATGTCCCAATGTCCCAATGTCCCAATGGCCCAGTGTCCCAGTGTACCAATGTCCCAGACCCAATGACCCATGACCCAAAGTCCCAGTGTCCCAAAGTCCCAATGTCCCAATGTCCCAGTGTCCCAGTGCCCCAGTGCACCAGTGTCCCAATGTCCAAGTGTCCCAGTGTCCCAGTGTCCCAATGACCCATGTCCCAAAGTCCCAATGTCCCAATGTCCCAAAGTCCCAATGTCCCAATGTCCCATGTCCCAATGTCCCATTTCACAGTGTCCCATAGTCCCAGTATCCCAAATTCCCAATGTCCCAATGTCAAAGTGTCCCAATGTTCCAATGTCCCAGTGTTCCAATGTCCCAATGTCCCAGTGTCCCAGTGTCACAATGTTACAATGTCCCAGTGTCCCAGTGTCTTAATGCCCCAGTGTCCCAGTGTCCCAGTGTCCCAATGTCACAATGTCCCAGTGTCCCAGTGTCCCAATGTCCCAGTGTCCCAATGTCACAATGTCCCAGTGTCCCATTGTCCCAATGTCCCAGTGTCCCAGTGTCCCAGTGCCCCAATGTCCCAATGTCCCTATGTCCCAGTGTCCCAGTGTACCAATGTCCCAGTGCCAATGACCCATGACACAAAGTCCCAGTGTCCCAAAGTCCCAATGTACCAATGTCCCAGTGTCCCAGTGCCCCAGTGCACCAGTGTCCCAATGTCCAAGTACCCCAGTGTCCCAATGACCCATGTCCCAAAGTCCCAATGTCCCAATGTCCCAATGGCCCAATGCCCCAGTGTCACAATGTCTCATGTCCCAGTGTCCCAGTGTCCCAATGTCCCATGTCCCAATATCCCAATGTCCCAATGGCTCATGTCCCAATGTCCCAATGTCCCATGGTCACATGTCCCAATTTCCCAATGTCCCATGTCCCAGTGTCCCAGTGTCTCTGTGTCCCAATGTCCCAGTGTCACAATGTCCCAATGTACCATGTCCTAATGTCCCATGTCCCAATGTCCCAAGACACAGTGTCCCAATGTCCCAGTGTCCTACGTCCCAATGTCCCAATGTCCCAATGTCCCCAAGTCCCAATGTCCCAACGTCCCAATGTCGCATTATCCCATGCCCCAGTGTCCTATGCCCCAATGTCCCAATGTTCCAGAGTCCCAATTTCCCATGTCCCAGTGTCCCTATGTCCCATTGTCCCAATGTCCCAATGTCCCAATGTCCCAATATCCCAGTATCCCAGTGTCCCAGTGCCACATGTCACAATGTCCCAATGCCCCATGTCCCAATGTTCCAAAGTCCCAATGTCCCAGTGTCCAATGTCCCAATGTCCCATTTCCCAGTGTCCCAAAGTCCAAGTGTCCCAAATTCCCAGTGTCCCAATGTCGCAGTGTCCCAAAGTCCCAGTATCCCAAATTACCAATGACCCAATGTCACAGTGTCCCAATGTTCCAATGTCCCCGTGTCCCAATGTCCCAATGTCCCAGTTTCCCAGTGTTCCAATGTCACAATGTCCCAGTATCCCAATGTCCCAATGTCACAATGTCCCAGTGTCCCAGGGTCCCAATGTCCCAGTGTCCCAATGTCACAATGTCCCAGTGTCCCAGTGTCGCAGTGCCCCAATGTTCCAATGTCCCAATGTCCCAATGTCCCAGTGTCCCAGTGTACCAATGTCCCAGTCCCAATGACCCATGACCCAAAGTCCCAGTGTCCCAAAGTCCCAATGTCCCAATGTCCCAGTGTCCCAATGCCCCAGTGCAGCAGTGTCCCAATGTCCCAGTGTCCCAGTGTACCAATGTCCCAGTCCCAATGACCCATGACCCAAAGTCCCAGTGTCCCAAAGTCCCAATGTCGCAATGTCACAGTGTCCCAATGTTCCAATGTCCCAGTGTCCCGATGTCCCAATGTCCCAGTGTCCCAGTGTCCCAATGTCACAATGTCCCAGTGCCCCAATGTCCCAGTGTCCCAGTGTCCCAGTGTCCCAGTGTTCCAATGTCACAACGTCCCAGTGACCCAGTGTCCCAATGTCCCAGTGTCCCAGTGTCCCAGTGCCCCAATGTCCCAATGTCCCAATGTCCCAATGTCCCAGTGTGCCAATGTCCAAGACCGAATGACCCATGACCCAAAGTCCCAGTGTTCCAAAGTCCCAATGTCCCAATGTCCCAGTGTCCCAGTGTCCCAATGGCCCAGTGTCCCAATGTCACAATGTCGCCGTGTCCCAGTGTCCCAATGTCCCAGTGTCCCAGTGTCCCAGTGCCCCAATGTCCCAATGACCCAATGTCCCAATGGCCCAGTGACCCAGTGTACCAATGTCCCAGACCCAATGACCCATGACCCAAAGTCCCAGTGTCCCAAAGTCCCAATGTCCCAATGTCCCAGTGTCCCAGTGCCCCAGTGCACCAGTGTCCCAATGTCCAAGTGTCCCAATGTCCAAGTGTCCCAGTGTCCCAGTGTCCCAATGACCCATGTCCAAAAGTCCCAATGTCCCAATGTCCCAAAGTCCCAATGTCCCAATGTCCCATGTCCCAATGTCCCAGTTCACAGTGTCCCATAGTCCAAGTATCCCAAATTCCCAATGTCCCAATGTCAAAGTGTCCCAATGTTCCAATGTCCCAGTGTTCCAATGTACCAATGTTCCAGTGTCCCAGTGTACCAATGTCCTAGTCCCAATGACCCATGATCCAAATTGCCAGTGTCCCAAAGTCCCAATGTCCCAATGTCCCAGTGTCCCAATGCCCCAGTGCAGCAGTGTCCCAATGTCACAATGTCCCAGTGTCCCACTGTCCCAATGGCCCAGTGTCCCAATGTCACAATGTCCCCGTGTCCCAGTGTCCCAATGTCCCAGTGTCCCAGTGTCCCAGTGCCCCAATGTCCCAATGTCCCAATGTCCCAATGGCCCAGTGTCCCAGTGTACCAATGTCCCAGACCCAATGACCCATGACCCAAAGTCCCAGTGTCCCAAAGTCCCAATGTCCCAATGTCCCAGTGTCCCAGTGCCCCAGTGCACCAGTGTCCCAATGTCCAAGTGTCCCAATGTCCAAGTGTCCCAGTGTCCCAGTGTCCCAATGACCCATGTCCCAAAGTCCCAATGTCCCAATGTCCCAAAGTCCCAATGTCCCAATGTCCCATGTCCCAATGTCCCATTTCACAGTGTCCCATAGTCCCAGTATCCCAAATTCCCAATGTCCCAATGTCAAAGTGTCCCAATGTTCCAATGTCCCAGTGTTCCAATGTCCCAATGTCCCAGTGTCCCAGTGTCACAATGTTACAATGTCCCAGTGTCCCAGTGTCTTAATGCCCCAGTGTCCCAGTGTCCCAGTGTCCCAATGTCACAATGTCCCAGTGTCCCAGTGTCCCAATGTCCCAGTGTCCCAATGTCACAATGTCCCAGTGTCCCATTGTCCCAATGTCCCAGTGTCCCAGTGTCCCAGTGCCCCAATGTCCCAATGTCCCTATGTCCCAGTGTCCCAGTGTACCAATGTCCCAGTGCCAATGACCCATGACACAAAGTCCCAGTGTCCCAAAGTCCCAATGTCCCAATGTCCCAGTGTCCCAGTGCCCCAGTGCACCAGTGTCCCAATGTCCAAGTATCCCAGTGTCCCAATGACCCATGTCCCAAAGTCCCAATGTCCCAATGTCTCAATGTCCCAATGCCCCAGTGTCACAATGTCTCATGTCCCAGTGTCCCAGTGTCCCAATGTCCCATGTCCCAATATCCCAATGTCCCAATGGCTCATGTCCCAATGTCCCAATGTCCCATGGTCACATGTCCCAATTTCCCAATGTCCCATGTCCCAGTGTCCCAGTGTCTCTGTGTCCCAATGTCCCAGTGTCACAATGTCCCAATGTACCATGTCCTAATGTCCCATGTCCCAATGTCCCAAGACACAGTGTCCCAATGTCCCAGTGTCCTACGTCCCAATGTCCCAATGTCCCAATGTCCCCAAGTCCCAATGTCCCAACATCCCAATGTCGCATTATCCCATGCCCCAGTGTCCTATGCCCCAATGTCCCAATGTTCCAGAGTCCCAATTTCCCATGTCCCAGTGTCCCTATGTCCCATTGTCCCAATGTCCCAATGTCCCAATGTCCCAATATCCCAGTATCCCAGTGTCCCAGTGCCACATGTCACAATGTCCCAATGCCCCATGTCCCAATGTTCCAAAGTCCCAATGTCCAATGTCCCAATGTCCCATTTCCCAGTGTCCCAAAGTCCAAGTGTCCCAAATTCCCAGTGTCCCAATGTCGCAGTGTCCCAAAGTCCCAGTATCCCAAATTACCAATGACCCAATGTCACAGTGTCCCAATGTTCCAATGTCCCCGTGTCCCAATGTCCCAATGTCCCAGTTTCCCAGTGTTCCAATGTCACAATGTCCCAGTATCCCAATGTCCCAATGTCACAATGTCCCAGTGTCCCAGGGTCCCAATGTCCCAGTGTCCCAATGTCACAATGTCCCAGTGTCCCAGTGTCGCAGTGCCCCAATGTTCCAATGTCCCAATGTCCCAATGTCCCAGTGTCCCAGTGTACCAATGTCCCAGTCCCAATGACCCATGACCCAAAGTCCCAGTGTCCCAAAGTCCCAATGTCGCAATGTCACAGTGTCCCAATGTTCCAATGTCCCAGTGTCCCGATGTCCCAATGTCCCAGTGTCCCAGTGTCCCAATGTCACAATGTCCCAGTGCCCCAATGTCCCAGTGTCCCAGTGTCCCAGTGTCCCAGTGTTCCAATGTCACAACGTCCCAGTGTCCCAGTGTCCCAATGTCCCAGTGTCCCAGTGTCCCAGTGCCCCAATGTCCCAATGTCCCAATGTCCCAATGTCCCAGTGTGCCAATGTCCAAGACCCAATGACCCATGACCCAAAGTCCCAGTGTTCCAAAGTCCCAATGTCCCAATGTCCCAGTGTCCCAGTGCCCCAGTGCACCAGTGTCCCAATGTCCAAGTGTCCCAGTGTCCCAGTGTCCCAATGACCCATGTCCCAAAGTCCCAATTTCCCAATGTCCCAAAGTCCCAATGCCCCAATGTCCCATGTCCCAATGTCCCATTTCACAGTGCCCCATAGTCCCAGTATCCCAAATTCCCAATGTCCCAATGTCAAAGTGTCCCAAAGTACCATGTCCTAATGTCCCAATGTCCCATGCCCCAATGTCCCAATGTACCAGTGTCCGTATGTCCCATTGTCGCAATGTCCCAATGTCCCAATGTCCCAATATCCCAGTATCCCAGTGTCCCAGTGCCCCATGTCACAATGTCCCAATGCCCCATGTCCCAATGTCCCAAAGTCCGAATGTCCCAATGTCCCATGTCCCAATGTCCCATTTCACAGTGTCCCAAAGTCTAAGTGTCCCAAATTCCCAGTGTCCCAATGTCGCAGTGTCCCAAAGTCCCAGTATCCCAAATTCCCAATGTCCCAATATCACAGTGTCCCAATGTTCCAATGTCCCAGTGTCCCAATGTCCCAATGTCCCAGTGTCCCAATGTCACAATGACCCAGTGCCCCAGTGTGCCAATGTCCCAGTGTCCCAGTGTCCCAGTGTCCCAATGTCACAATGTCCCAGTGTCCCAGTGTCCCAATGGCCCAGTGTCCCAATGTCACAATGTCCCCGTGTCCCAGTGTCCCAATGTCCCAGTGTCCCAGTGTCCCAGTGCCCCAATGTCCCAATGACCCAATGTCCCAATGGCCCAGTGACCCAGTGTACCAATGTCCCAGACCCAATGACCCATGACCCAAAGTCCCAGTGTCCCAAAGTCCCAATGTCCCAATGTCCCAGTGTCCCAGTGCCCCAGTGCACCAGTGTCCCAATGTCCAAGTGTCCCAATGTCCAAGTGTCCCAGTGTCCCAGTGTCCCAATGACCCATGTCCAAAAGTCCCAATGTCCCAATGTCCCAAAGTCCCAATGTCCCAATGTCCCATGTCCCAATGTCCCATTTCACAGTGTCCCATAGTCCAAGTATCCCAAATTCCCAATGTCCCAATGTCAAAGTGTCCCAATGTTCCAATGTCCCAGTGTTCCAATGTCCCAATGTTCCAGTGTCCCAGTGTACCAATGTCCTAGTCCCAATGACCCATGATCCAAATTGCCAGTGTCCCAAAGTCCCAATGTCCCAATGTCCCAGTGTCCCAATGCCCCAGTGCAGCAGTGTCCCAATGTCCCAGTGTCCCAGTGTACCAATGTCCCAGTCCCAATGACCCATGACCCAAAGTCCCAGTGTCCCAAAGTCCCAATGTCCCAATGTCCCAATGTCACAGTGTCCCAATGTTCCAATGTTCCAGTGTCCCAATGTCCCAATGTCCCAGTGTCCCAGTGTCCCAATGTCACAATGTCCCAGTGCCCCAGTGTCCCAGTGTCCCAGTGTCCCAGTGTCCCAGTGTTCCAGTGTCCCAGTGTTCCAATGTCACAATGTCCCAGTGTCCCAGTGTCCCAATGTCCCAGTGTCCCAGTGCCCCAGTGCACCAGTGTCCCAATGTCCAAGTGCCCCAGTGTCCCAGTGTCCCAATGACCCATGTCCCAAAGTCCCAATGTCCCAATGTCCCAAAGTCCCAATGTCCCAATGTCCCATGTCCCAATGTCCCATTTCACAGTGTCCCATAGTCCCAGTATCACAAATTCCCAACGTCCCAATGTCAAAGTGTCCCAATGCACCATGTCCTAATGTCCCAATGTCCCATGCCCCAATGTCCCAAAGTACCAGCGTCCGTATGTTCCATTGTCCCAATGTCCCAATGTCCCAATGTCCCAATATCCCAGTATCCCAGTGTCCCAGTGCCCCATGTCACAATGTCCCAATGCCCCATGTCCCAATGTCCCAAAGTCCGAATGTCCCAATGTCCCATGTCCCAATGTCCCATTTCACAGTGTCCCAAAGTCCAAGTGTCCCAAATTCCCAGTGTCCCAATGTCGCAGTGTCCCAAAGTCCCAGTATCCCAAATTCCCAATGTCACAGTGTCCCAATGTTCCAATGTCCCAGTGTCCCAATGTCCCAATGTCCCAGTGTCCCAATGTCACAATGTCCCAGTGCCCCAGTGTGCCAATGTCCCAGTGTCCCAGTGTCCCAGTGTCCCAATTTCACAATGTCCCAGTGTCCCAGTGTCCCAATGGCCCAGTGTCCCAATGTCACAATGTCCCCGTGTCCCCGTGTCCCAATGTCCCAGTGTCCCAGTGTCCCAGTGCCCCAATGTCCCAATGTCCCAATGTCCCAGTGTCCCAGTGTCCCAGTGTACCAATGTCCCAGACCCAATGACCCATGACCCAAAGTCCCAGTGTCCCAAAGTCCCAATGTCCCAATGTCCCAGTGTCCCAGTGCTCCAGTGCACCAGTGTCCCAATGTCCAAGTGTCCCAATGTCCAAGTGTCCCAGTGTCCCAGTGTCCCAATGACCCATGTCCCAAAGTCCCAATGTCCTAATGTCCCAAAGTCCCAATGTCCCAATGTCTCATGTCCCAATGTCCCATTTCACAGTGTCCCATAGTCCCAGTGTCCCAAAGTCCCAATGTCCCAATGTCCCAGTGTCCCAGTGCCCCAGTGCACCAGTGTCCCAATGTCCAAGTGTCCCAATGTCCAAGTGTCCCAGTGTCCCAGTATCCCAATGACCCATGTCCCAAAGTCCCAATGTCCCAATGTCCCAAAGTCCCAATGTCCCAATGTCTCATGTCCCAATGTCCCATTTCACAGTGTCCATAGTCCCAGTATCCCAAATTCCCAATGTCCCAATGTCAAAGTTTCCCAATGTTCCAATGTCCCAGTGTTCCAATGTCCCAATGTCCCAGTGTCCCAGTGTCCCAATGTCACAATGTCCCAGTGTCCCAGTGTCCCAATGTCCCAGTGTCCCAGTGCCCCAGTGTCCCAATGTCACAATGTCCCAGTGTCCCAGTGTCCCAATGTCCCAGTGATTTCCAATGTCACAATGTCCCAGTGTCCCATTGTCCCAATGTTCCAGTGTCCCAGTGTCCCAGTGCCCCAATGTCCCAATGTCCCAATGTCCCAGTGTCCCAGTGTACCAATGTCCCAGTGCCAATGACCCATGACCCAAAGTCCCAGTGTCCCAAAGTCCCAATGTCCCAATGTCCCAGTGTCCCAGTGCCCCAGTGCACCAGTGTCCCAATGTCCCAAGACACAGTGTCCCAATGTCCCAGTGTCCTACGTCCCAATGTCCCAATGTCCCAATGTCCCCAAGTCCCAATGTCCCAACGTCCCAATGTCGCATTATCCCATGCCCCAGTGTCCTATACCCCAATGTCCCAATGTTCCAGAGTCCCAATTTCCCATGTCCCAGTGTCCCTATGTCCCATTGTCCCAATGTCCCAATGTCCCAATGTCCCAATATCCCAGTATCCCAGTGTCCCAGTGCCACATGTCACAATGTCCCAATGCCCCATGTCCCAATGTCCCATTTCCCAGTGTCCCAAAGTCCAAGTGTCCCAAATTCCCAGTGTCCCAATGTCGCAGTGTCCCAAAGTCCCAGTATCCCAAATTCCCAATGTCCCAATGTCACAGTGTCCCAATGTTCCAATGTCCCCGTGTCCCAATGTCCCAATGTCCCAGTTTCCCAGTGTCCCAATGCCACAATGTCCCAGTGTCCCAGTGTCCCAATGTCCCAGTGTCCCAGTATCCCAATGTCCCAATGTCACAATGTCCCAGTGTCCCAGGGTCCCAATGTCCCAGTGTCCCAATGTCACAATGTCCCAGTGTCCCAGTGTCACAATGTCCCAGTGTCCCAGTGTCCCAGTGCCCCAATGTCCCAATGTCCCAATGTCCCAATGTCCCAGTGTCCCAGTGTACCAATGTCCCAGTCCCAATGAACTATGACCCAAAGTCCCAGTGTCCCAAAGTCCCAATGTCCCAATGTCCCAGTGTCCCAATGCCCCAGTGCAGCAGTGTTCCAATGTCCCAGTGTCCCAGTGTACCAATGTCCCAGTCCCAATGACCCATGACCCAAAGTCCCAATGTCCCAAAGTCCCAATGTCCCAATGTCCAAGTGTCCCAATGTCCCAATGTCCCAATGCCCCAGTGTCATATTGTCTCATGTCCCAGTATCCCAGTGACCCAATGTCCCATGTCCCAATATCCCAAAGTCCCAATGGCCCATGTCCCAGTGTCTCTGTGTCCCAATGTCCCAGTGTCACAATATCCCAATGTACCATGTCCCAATGTCCCAAGACCCAGTGTCCCAATGTCCCAGTGTCCTAGGTCCCAATGTCCCAATGTCCTAATGTCCCAAAGTCCCAATGTCCCAATGTCCCAGTGTCCCATTGTCCCAATGTTCCAGTGTCCCAGTGTCCCAATGTCCCAATGTCCCAATGTCCCAGTGTCCCAGTGTACCAATGTCCCAGTGCCAATGACCCATGACCCAAAGTCCCAGTGTCCCAAAGTCCCAATGTCCCAATGTCCCAGTGTCCCAGTGCCCCAGTGCACCAGTGTCCCAATGTCCCAAGACACAGTGTCCCAATGTCCCAGTGTCCTACGTCCCAATGTCCCAATGTCCCAATGTCCCCAAGTCCCAATGTCCCAACGTTCCAATGTCGCATTATCCCATGCCCCAGTGTCCTATGCCCCAATGTCCCAATGTTCCAGAGTCCCAATTTCCCATGTCCCAGTGTCCCTATGTCCCATTGTCCCAATGTCCCAATGTCCCAATGTCCCAATATCCCAGTATCCCAGTGTCCCAGTGCCACATGTCACAATGTCCCAATGCCCCATGTCCCAATGTCCCATTTCCCAGTGTCCCAAAGTCCAAGTGTCCCAAATTCCCAGTGTCCCAATGTCGCAGTGTCCCAAAGTCCCAGTATCCCAAATTCCCAATGTCCCAATGTCACAGTGTCCCAATGTTCCAATGTCCCCGTGTCCCAATGTCCCAATGTCCCAGTTTCCCAGTGTCCCAATGCCACAATGTCCCAGTGTCCCAGTGTCCCAATGTCCCAGTGTCCCAGTATCCCAATGTCCCAATGTCACAATGTCCCAGTGTCCCAGGGTCCCAATGTCCCAGTGTCCCAATGTCACAATGTCCCAGTGTCCCAGTGTCACAATGTCCCAGTGTCCCAGTGTCCCAGTGCCCCAATGTCCCAATGTCCCAATGTCCCAATGTCCCAGTGTCCCAGTGTACCAATGTCCCAGTCCCAATGAACTATGACCCAAAGTCCCAGTGTCCCAAAGTCCCAATGTCCCAATGTCCCAGTGTCCCAATGCCCCAGTGCAGCAGTGTTCCAATGTCCCAGTGTCCCAGTGTACCAATGTCCCAGTCCCAATGACCCATGACCCAAAGTCCCAATGTCCCAAAGTCCCAATGTCCCAATGTCCAAGTGTCCCAATGTCCCAATGTCCCAATGCCCCAGTGTCATATTGTCTCATGTCCCAGTATCCCAGTGACCCAATGTCCCATGTCCCAATATCCCAAAGTCCCAATGGCCCATGTCCCAGTGTCTCTGTGTCCCAATGTCCCAGTGTCACAATATCCCAATGTACCATGTCCCAATGTCCCAAGACCCAGTGTCCCAATGTCCCAGTGTCCTAGGTCCCAATGTCCCAATGTCCTAATGTCCCAAAGTCCCAATGTCCCAATGTCCCAGTGTCCCATTGTCCCAATGTTCCAGTGTCCCAGTGTCCCAATGTCCCAATGTCCCAATGTCCCAGTGTCCCAGTGTACCAATGTCCCAGTGCCAATGACCCATGACCCAAAGTCCCAGTGTCCCAAAGTCCCAATGTCCCAATGTCCCAGTGTCCCAGTGCCCCAGTGCACCAGTGTCCCAATGTCCCAAGACACAGTGTCCCAATGTCCCAGTGTCCTACGTCCCAATGTCCCAATGTCCCAATGTCCCCAAGTCCCAATGTCCCAACGTCCCAATGTCGCATTATCCCATGCCCCAGTGTCCTATACCCCAATGTCCCAATGTTCCAGAGTCCCAATTTCCCATGTCCCAGTGTCCCTATGTCCCATTGTCCCAATGTCCCAATGTCCCAATGTCCCAATATCCCAGTATCCCAGTGTCCCAGTGCCACATGTCACAATGTCCCAATGCCCCATGTCCCAATGTCCCATTTCCCAGTGTCCCAAAGTCCAAGTGTCCCAAATTCCCAGTGTCCCAATGTCGCAGTGTCCCAAAGTCCCAGTATCCCAAATTCCCAATGTCCCAATGTCACAGTGTCCCAATGTTCCAATGTCCCCGTGTCCCAATGTCCCAATGTCCCAGTTTCCCAGTGTCCCAATGCCACAATGTCCCAGTGTCCCAGTGTCCCAATGTCCCAGTGTCCCAGTATCCCAATGTCCCAATGTCACAATGTCCCAGTGTCCCAGGGTCCCAATGTCCCAGTGTCCCAATGTCACAATGTCCCAGTGTCCCAGTGTCACAATGTCCCAGTGTCCCAGTGTCCCAGTGCCCCAATGTCCCAATGTCCCAATGTCCCAATGTCCCAGTGTCCCAGTGTACCAATGTCCCAGTCCCAATGAACTATGACCCAAAGTCCCAGTGTCCCAAAGTCCCAATGTCCCAATGTCCCAGTGTCCCAATGCCCCAGTGCAGCAGTGTTCCAATGTCCCAGTGTCCCAGTGTACCAATGTCCCAGTCCCAATGACCCATGACCCAAAGTCCCAATGTCCCAAAGTCCCAATGTCCCAATGTCCAAGTGTCCCAATGTCCCAATGTCCCAATGCCCCAGTGTCATATTGTCTCATGTCCCAGTATCCCAGTGACCCAATGTCCCATGTCCCAATATCCCAAAGTCCCAATGGCCCATGTCCCAGTGTCTCTGTGTCCCAATGTCCCAGTGTCACAATATCCCAATGTACCATGTCCCAATGTCCCAAGACCCAGTGTCCCAATGTCCCAGTGTCCTAGGTCCCAATGTCCCAATGTCCTAATGTCCCAAAGTCCCAATGTCCCAACGTCCCAATGTCACAATATCCCATTCCCCAGTGTCCTATGTCCCAATGTCCCAATGTTCTAGAGTCCCAATTTCCCATGTCCCAGTGTCCTATTTCCCAATGTCCCAATATCCCATGTCCCAGTGTCCTATGTCCCAAAGTCCCAATGTCCCAGTGTCCCATGTACCAATGTCCCAAATTCCCAGTGTCACAATGTCCTGGTGTCCCAGTGTCCCAATGTCCCAGTGTCCCAATGTCCCAGTGTCCCAGTGTCCCAGTGTCCCAATGTCACGATGTCCCAGGGTCCCAATGTCCCAGTGTCCCAGTGTCCCAATGCCACAATGTCCCAGGGTCCCAATGTCCCAGTGTCCCAATGTCACAATGTCCCAGTGTCCCAATATCCCATGTCCCAGTGTCCTATGTCCCAAAGTCCCAATGTCCCAGTGTCCCATGTCCCAATGTCCCAGTGTCCCAGTGTCACAATGTCCTGGTGTCCCAGTGTCCCAATGTCCCAGTGTCCCAATGTCCCAGTGTCCCAGTGTCCCAGTGTCCCAATGTCACGATGTCCCAGGGTCCCAATGTCCCAGTGTCCCAGTGTCCCAATGCCACAATGTCCCAGGGTCCCAATGTCCCAGTGTCCCAATGTCACAATGTACCAGTGTCCCAGTGTCCCAATGTCCCAGTGTCCCAGTGTCCCAGTGCCCCAATGTTCCAATGTCCCAATGTCCCAATGTCCCAGTGTCCCAGTGTACCAATGTCCCAGTCCCAATGACCCATGACCCAAAGTCCCAGTGTCCCAAAGTCCCAATGTCCCAATGTTCCAGAGTCCCAATTTCCCATGTCCCAGTGTCCTATTTCCCAATGTCCCAATGTCCCAATATCCCATGTCCCAGTGTCCTATGTACAAAAGTCCCAAAGTCCCAGTGTCCCATGTCCCAATGTCCCATTTCACAGTGTCCCAAACTCCAAGTGTCCCAAATTCCCAGTGTCCCAATGTCGCAGTGTCCCAAAGTCCAAGTATCCCAAATTCCCAATGTCCCAATGTCACAGTGTCCCAATGTTCCAATGTCCCAGTGTCCCACTGTCCCAATGTCCCAGTGTCCCAGTGTCCCAATGTCACAATGCCCCAGTGTCCCAGTGTCCCAATGTCCCAGTGTCCCAGTGTCCCAGTGTCCCAATGCCACAATGTCCCAGGGTCCCAATGTCCCAGTGTCCCAATGTCACAATGTCCCAGTGTCCCAGTGTCCCAATGTCCCAGTGTCCCAGTGCCCCAATGTTCCAATGTCCCAATGTCCCAATGTCCCAGTGTCCCAGTGTACCAATGTCCCAGTCCCAATGACCCATGACCCAAAGTCCCAGTGTCCCAAAGTCCCAATGTTCCAATGTCCCAGTGTCCCAATGCCCCAGTGCACCAGTGTCCCAATAACCCAGTGTCCCAGTGTACCAATGTCCCAGTCCCAATGACCCATGACCCAAAGCCCCAGTGTCCCAAAGTCCCAATGTACCAATGTCCCAGTGTCCCAGTGCCCCAGTGCACCAGTGTCCCAATGTCCAAGTGTCCCAGTGTCCCAGTGTCCCAATGACCCATTTCCCGAAGTCCCAATGTCCCAATGTCCCAATGCCCCAGTGTCACAATATCTCATGTCCCAGTGTCTCTGTGGCCCAATGTCACAGTGTCACAATATCCCAATGTACCATGTCCTAATGTCCCATGTCCCAATGTCCCAAGACCCAGTTTCCCAATGTCCCAGTGTCCTACGTCCCAATGTCCCAATGTCCCAATGTCCCAAAGTCCCAATGTCCCAAGGTCCCAATGTCGCAATTTCCCATGCCCCAGTGTCCTATGTCCCAATGTCCCAATGTTCCAGAGTCCCAATTTCCCATGTCCCAGTGTCCTATTTCCCAATGTCCCAATGTCCCAATATCCCATGTCCCAGTGTCCTATGTCCCAAAGTCCCAATGTCCCAGTGTCCCATGTCCCAGTGTCCTATGTCCCAATGTCCAATGTCCCAGTGTCCTATGTTCCAATGCTCCAGTTTCCCAGAGGCCCAATGTCCCATGTCCCAGTTTCCCATGTCCCAATTGCCCAGTGTCCCAGTGTCCCAATGTCCCAATGTCCCAGTGTCCCAATGTCACAATGTCCCACTGTCCCAGTGCCCCAATGTCCCAGTGTCCCAGTGCCCCAGTGTCCCAATGTCACAATATCCCAGTGTCCCAGTGTCCCAATGTCCCAGTGTCCCAATGTCACAATGTCCCAGTGTCCCAATGTCCCAGTGTCCCAATGTCACAATGTCACAGTGTCCCAGTGTCCCAATGTCCCAGTGTCCCAGTGTACCAATGTCCCAGTCCCAATCACCCATGACCCAAAGTCCCAGTGTCCCAAAGTCGCAATGTCCCAATGTCCCAGTGTTCCAGTGCACCAGTGTCCCAATGTCCAACAGTCCCAGTGTCCCAGTGTCCCAATGCCGCATGTCCCAAAGTCCCAATATCCCAGTGTCCCAGTGTCCCAATGTCCCATGTCCCAATGCCCCATGTCTCAATGTGCCAGTGTCCCAGTGTCCCGAAGTCCCAATGTCACAATGTCCCAGTGTCCAAGTGCCCCAGTGCACCAGTGTCCCAATGGCCAAGTATCACAGTGTCCCAGTGTCCCAATGCCCCATGCCCCATGTCCCAAAGTCCCAATGTCCCAATGTCCCAATGTCAAAAAGACCCAATGTCCCAATGCCGCAGTGTCCCAGTGTCCCATGTCCCAATGTCCCAGTGTCCCAAGGTCCCATATCCCAATGTCCCATGTCCCAATGTGCCAGTGTCCCAGTGTGCCAATGTCCCTTGTCCCAATGTCCCAATGTACCAGTGTCCCTATGTCCCATTGTCCCAATGCCCCAATGTCCCAATATCCCTGTGTCCCAGTGTCCCAGTGCCCCATGTCACAATGTTCCAATGCCACATGCCCCAATGTCCCAATGTCCCAATGTCCCAGTGTCCCAATGTCCCATGTCCCAATGTCCCATGTCCCAATGTGCCAGTGTCCCAGTGTCCCAATGTCCCATTGTCCCAATGTCCCAATGTCCCAGTGACCCAGTGTCCCAGTGTCCCAATGGCCAAGTATCCCAGTGTCCCAGTGTCCCAATGCCCCATGTCCCAAAGTCCCAATGTCCCAATGTCCCAATGTCCCAATGTCAAAAAGACCCAATGTCCCAATGCCCCAATGCTCCATGTCTCAGTGTCGCAATGTCCTATGTCCCATTGTCCTATGGCCCAATGTCCCAATGCCCCAGTGTCCCAGTATACCAGTGTCCCATGTCCCAATGTCCCATGTCCCAATGTCCCAGTGTCCCAGTATCCCAGTGCCCCAATGGCCCAGTGTCCCAGTGTCCCAATGTCCCACTGTCCCAATGTACAAGTGTTCCAATATCCCAATATCCCAATGCCCCAGCGTCCCAGTGTCCCAGTGTCCCAATGTCACATGTCCCAATATCCCAATGTCCCAATGTCCCATGTCCCAGTGTTCTATGTCACAATGTCCCAATGTCCCAATGTCCCATGTCCCAGTGTCCCATGTCCCAATGTCCCAGTGTCCCAATGTCCCAGTGTCCAAGTGTCCCAATGCCCCATGTCCCAATGTTCCAGTGTCCCAATGTTCCAATTTACCAGTGTCCCAATGTTACATGCCCCAATGTCCCAAAGTCCCAGTGTCCCAGTATCGCAGTTTACCAGTGTCTAAATGTTCCATGTCCCAATGTCCCAGTGCCCCAGTGCCCTAGTGTCCCAATGTCCCAATGTCCCATGCCCCAATATCCCAATGTACCAGTGTCCCTATGACCCATTGTCCCAATGTCACAATGTCCCAGTGTCCCAGTGTCCCAATGTCCCAGTGTCCAAGTATCCCAATGTCCCAATGTCACAATGTCCCAGTGTCCCAGGGTCCCAATGTCCCAGTGTCCCAATGTCACAATGTCCCAGTGTCCCAGTGTCACAATGTCCCAGTGTCCCAGTGTCCCAGTGCCCCAATGTCCCAATGTCCCAATGTCCCAATGTCCCAGTGTCCCAGTGTACCAATGTCCCAGTCCCAATGAACTATGACCCAAAGTCCCAGTGTCCCAAAGTCCCAATGTCCCAATGTCCCAGTGTCCCAATGCCCCAGTGCAGCAGTGTTCCAATGTCCCAGTGTCCCAGTGTACCAATGTCCCAGTCCCAATGACCCATGACCCAAAGTCCCAATGTCCCAAAGTCCCAATGTCCCAATGTCCAAGTGTCCCAATGTCCCAATGTCCCAATGCCCCAGTGTCATATTGTCTCATGTCCCAGTATCCCAGTGACCCAATGTCCCATGTCCCAATATCCCAAAGTCCCAATGGCCCATGTCCCAGTGTCTCTGTGTCCCAATGTCCCAGTGTCACAATATCCCAATGTACCATGTCCCAATGTCCCAAGACCCAGTGTCCCAATGTCCCAGTGTCCTACGTCCCAATGTCCCAATGTCCCAATGTCCCAAAGTCCCAATGTCCCAACGTCCCAATGTCGCAATTTCCCATGCCCCAGTGTCCTATGTCCCAATGTCCCAATGTTCCAGAGTCCCAATTTCCCATGTCCCAGTGTCCTATTTCCCAATGTCCCAATGTCCCAATATCCCATGTCCCAGTGTCCTATGTCCCAAAGTCCCAATGTCCCAGTGTCCCATGTCCCAGTGTCCTATGTCCCAATGTCCAATGTCCCAGTGTCCTATGTTCCAATGCTCCAGTTTCCCAGAGGCCCAATGTCCCATGTCCCAGTTTCCCATGTCCCAATTGCCCAGTGTCCCAGTGTCCCAATGTCCCAATGTCCCAGTGTCCCAATGTCACAATGTCCCACTGTCCCAGTGTCCCAATGTCCCAGTGTCCCAGTGCCCCAGTGTCCCAATGTCACAATATCCCAGTGTCCCAGTGTCCCAATGTCCCAGTGTCCCAATGTCACAATGTCCCAGTGTCCCAGTGTCCCAATGCCCCAGTGTCCCAGTGCCCCAGTGTCCCAATGTCACAATGTCCCAGTGTCCCAGTGTCCCAATGTCCCAGTGTCCCAATGTCACAATGTCACAGTGTCCCAGTGTCCCAATGTCCCAGTGTCCCAGTGTACCAATGTCCCAGTCCCAATCACCCATGACCCAAAGTCCCAGTGTCCCAAAGTCGCAATGTCCCAATGTCCCAGTGTTCCAGTGCACCAGTGTCCCAATGTCCAACAGTCCCAGTGTCCCAGTGTCCCAATGCCGCATGTCCCAAAGTCCCAATATCCCAGTGTCCCAGTGTCCCAATGTCCCATGTCCCAATGTCCCATGTCTCAATGTGCCAGTGTCCCAGTGTCCCAAAGTCCCAATATCCCAATGTCCCAGTGTCCAAGTGCCCCAGTGCACCAGTGTCCCAATGGCCAAGTATCACAGTGTCCCAGTGTCCCAATGCCCCATGCCCCATGTCCCAAAGTCCCAATGTCCCAATGTCCCAATGTCAAAAAGACCCAATGTCCCAATGCCGCAGTGTCCCAGTGTCCCATGTCCCAATGTCCCAGTGTCCCAAGGTCCCATATCCCAATGTCCCATGTCCCAATGTGCCAGTGTCCCAGTGTGCCAATGTCCCTTGTCCCAATGTCCCAATGTACCAGTGTCCCTATGTCCCAGTGTCCCAGTGCCCCATGTCACAATGTCCCAATGCCACATGCCCCAATGTCCCAATGTCCCAATGTCCCAGTGTCCCAATGTCCCATGTCCCAATGTCCCATGTCCCAATGTGCCAGTGTCCCAGTGTCCCAATGTCCCATTGTCCCAATGTCCCAATGTCCCAGTGACCCAGTGTCCCAGTGTCCCAATGGCCAAGTATCCCAGTGTCCCAGTGTCCCAATGCCCCATGTCCCAAAGTCCCAATGTCCCAATGTCCCAATGTCCCAATGTCAAAAAGACCCAATGTCCCAATGCCCCAATGCTCCATGTCTCAGTGTCGCAATGTCCTATGTCCCATTGTCCTATGGCCCAATGTCCCAATGCCCCAGTGTCCCAGTATACCAGTGTCCCATGTCCCAATGTCCCATGTCCCAATGTCCCATGTCCCAATGTCCCAGTGTCCCAGTATCCCAATGTACCAGTGTCCCTATGTCCCATTGTCCCAATGTCCCAATGTCCCAATGTCCCAATATCCCAGTATCCCAGTGTCCCAGTGCCCCATGTCACAAGGTCCCAATGCCCCATGTCCCAATGTCCCAAAGTCCGAATGTCCCAATGTCCCATGTCCCAATGTCTTAAATTCCCAGTGTCCCAATGTCGCAGTGTCCCAAAGTCCCAGTATCCGAAATTCCCAATGTCCTATTGTCACAGTGTCCCAATGTTCCAATTTCCCAGTGTCCCAGTGTCCCAATGTCACAATGTCCCAGTGTCGCAGTGTCCTAATGTCCCAGTGTCCCAGTGTCCCAGTGTCCCAGTGTCCCAACGTCGCAATGTCCCAGTGTCCGAGTGCCCCAATTTCCCAGTGTCCCAATGTCACAATGTCCCAGTGTCCCGGTGTCCCAATGTCCCAGTGTCCCAGTGCCCCTTGTCCCAATGTCCCATGTCCCAATGTCCCAGTGTCCCAGTGTCCCAATGTCCCAATGTGCCAGTGTCCCAGTGTGCCAATGTCCCTTGTCCCAATGCCCCAATGTACCAGTGTCCCTATGTCCCATTGTCCCAATGCCCCAATGTCCCAATATCCCTGTGTCCCAGTGTCCCAGTGCCCCATGTCACAATGTCCCAATGCCACATGCCCCAATGTCCCAATGTCCCAATGTCCCAGTGTCCCAATGTCCCATGTCCCAATGTCCCATGTCCCAATGTGCCAGTGTCCCAGTGTCCCAATGTCCCATTGTCCCAATGTCCCAATGTCCCAGTGACCCAGTGTCCCAGTGTCCCAATGGCCAAGTATCCCAGTGTCCCAGTGTCCCAATGCCCCATGTCCCAAAGTCCCAATGTCCCAATGTCCCAATGTCCCAATGTCAAAAAGACCCAATGTCCCAATGCCCCAATGCTCCATGTCTCAGTGTCGCAATGTCCTATGTCCCATTGTCCTATGGCCCAATGTCCCAATGCCCCAGTGTCCCAGTATACCAGTGTCCCATGTCCCAATGTCCCATGTCCCAATGTCCCAGTGTCCCAGTATCCCAGTGTCCCAATGTCCCAGTGTCCCAGTGTCCCAATGTCCCACTGTCCCAATGTACAAGTGTTCCAATATCCCAATATCCCAATGCCCCAGCGTCCCAGTGTCCCAGTGTCCCAATGTCACATGTCCCAATGTCCCAATGTCCCAATGTCCCATGTCCCAGTGTTCTGTCACAATGTCCCAATGTCCCAATGTCCCAATGTCCCATGTCCCAGTGTCCCATGTCCCAATGTCCCAGTGTCCCAATGTCCCAGTGTCCAAGTGTCCCAATGCCCCATGTCCCAATGTTCCAGTGTCCCAATGTTCCAATTTACCAGTGTCCCAATGTTACATGCCCCAATGTCCCAAAGTCCCAGTGTCCCAGTATCGCAGTTTACCAGTGTCTAAATGTTCCATGTCCCAATGTCCCAGTGCCCCAGTGCCCTAGTGTCCCAATGTCCCAATGCCCCATGCCCCAATGTCCCAATGTACCAGTGTCCCTATGTCCCATTGTCCCAATGTCCCAATGTCCCAATGTCCCAATATCCCAGTATCCCAGTGTCCCAGTGCCCCATGTCACAAGGTCCCAATGCCCCATGTCCCAATGTCCCAAAGTCCGAATGTCCCAATGTCCCATGTCCCAATGTCCCAAATTCCCAGTGTCCCAATGTCGCAGTGTCCCAAAGTCCCAGTATCCGAAATTCCCAATGTCCTATTGTCACAGTGTCCCAATGTTCCAATTTCCCAGTGTCCCAATGTCACAATGTCCCAGTGTCGCAGTGTCCTAATGTCCCAGTGTCCCAGTGTCCCAGTGTCCCAGTGTCCCAACGTCGCAATGTCCCAGTGTCCCAGTGCCCCAATGTCCCAGTGTCCCAATGTCACAATGTCACAGTGTCCCAGTGTCCCAATGTCCCAGTGGCCCAGTGCCCCTTGTCCCAATGTCCCATGTCCCAATGTCCCAGTGTCCCAGTGTCCCAATGTCCCAGTGTCCCAGTGTCCCAGTGTCCCAATGTCCCAATGTACAAGTGTCCCAATATCCCAATGTCCCAATGCGCCAGTGTCCCAGTGTCCCAGTGTCCCAATGATCCAATGTCCCATGTCCCAATGATCCAATGTCCCATGTCCCAGTGTCCCAATGTCCCAATGCCCCAGTGTCCTAGTGCCCCATGCAACAATGTCCCATGTCCAAATGTTCCAGTGTCCCAGTGTCCCAATGCCCCATGTCCCATTGTCCAAGTGTCCGAATGTCCCAGTGTCCCATGTCCCAATGTCCCATGTCCCAATGTCCCAGTGCCCCAATGCCCCAGTGTCCCAGTGTCTCAATGCCTCATGTCCCAGTGTTCCAGTGTCCCAATGTTCCAATTTACCAGTGTCCCAATGTTACATGTCCCAATGTCCTAAAAGTCCCAGTGTCCCAGTATCGCAGTTTACCAGTGTCCCAATGTTCCATGTCCCAATGTCCCAGTGCCCCAGTGCCCTAGTGTCCCAATGTCCCAATGTCCCATGCCCCAATGTCCCAATGTACCAGTGTCCGTATGTCCCATTGTCCCAATGTCCCAATGTCCCAATATCCCAACATCCCAGTATCCCAGTGTCCCAGTGCCCCATGTCACAATATCCCAATGCCCCATGTCCCAATGTCCAAAAGTCCGAATGTCCCAATGTCCCATGTCCCAATGTCCCATTTCACAGTGTCCCAAAGTCCAACTGTCCCAAATTCCCAGTGTCCCAATGTCCCATGCCCCAATGTCCCAATATCTCAATGTTCCAATGTCCCAGTGTACCTATGTCCCAATGTCTCAATGTCCCAATGTCCCAATGTCCCAATGTCCCATGTCCCAATATCCCTGTGTCCCAGTGTCCCAATGTCACATGTCCCAGTGTCCCAGTCTCCAAATGTCCCATGTGCCAATGTCCCAGTGCCCCAGTGTCCCAGTGTCCCAATGTCCCAATGTCCCAGTGTCCCAGTGTCCCAGTGTCCCAATGTCCCAGTGTCCCAGTGTCCCAGTGCCCCAATGTCCCAATGTCCCAATGTCCCAGTGTCCCAGTGTACCAATGTCCCAGACCCAATGACCCATGACCCAAAGTCCCAGTGTCCCAAAGTCCCAATGTCCCAGTGTCCCAGTGCCCCAGTGCACCAGTGTCCCATGTCCCAATTGCCCAGTGTCCCAATGTCCCAGACCCAATGAACCATGACCCAAAGTCCCAGTGTCCCAAAGTCCCAATGTCCCAGTGTCCCAATGTCCCATGTCCCAGTTTCCCATGTCCCAATTGCCCAGTGTCCCAATGTCCCATATCCCAGTGTCCCAATGTCCCCAATATCCCCAATATCCCCAATATCCCAATGTCCCCAATATCCCAATGTGCCCAATGTCCCCAATATCCCAATGTCCCCAATGTCCCCAATGTCCCCAATATCCCCAATATCCCAATGTCCCCAATGTCCCCAATATCCCAATGTCCCCAATGTCCCCAATATCCCAAAGTCCCCAATATCCCAATGTCCCCAATATCCCCAATATGCCAATGTCCCCAATATCCCCAATGTCCCCAATATCCCCAATGTCCCCAATGTCCCCAATATCCCCAATATCCCCAATATCCCAATGTCCCCAATATCCGCAATATCCCAATGTCCCCAATGTCCCAATATCCTCAATGTCCCCAATATCCCCAAAGTTCCCGATGTCCCCGATGTCCCAATGTCCCCAATGTCCCAATGTCCCCAATATCCCAATGTCCACAATATCCCCAATATCCCAATGTCCCCAATGTCCCCAATATCCTCAATGTCCCAATAACCTCAATGTCCCCAATATCCCCAAAGTCCCCAATGTCCCCAATATCCCAATGTCCCCAATATCCCCAATGTCCCAATGTCCCCAATCTCCCAATGTCCCCAATATCCCGAATATTCCAATGTCCCCAATGTCCCCAATATCCCCAATGTCCCCACTATCCCAATGTCCCCAATGTCCCAATATCCCCAATGTCCCCAATATCCCCAATGTCCCCAATATCCCAATGTCCCCAATATCCCCAATGTCCCCAATATCCCAATGTCCACAATATCCCAATGTCCCCAATATCCCAATGTCCCCAATGTCGCCAATATCCCAATGACCCCAATATCCCTGTGTCCCAGTGTCCCAGTGTCCCAATGTCACATGTCCCAGTGTCCCAGTCTCCAAATGTCCCATGTGCCAATGTCCCAGTGCCCCAGTGTCCCAGTGTCCCAATGTCCCAATGTCCCAGTGTCCCAGTGTCCCAATGTCACATGTCCCAGTGTCCCAGTGTCTATGTGTCCCAATGTCCCATGTCCCAATGTCCCAATGTACCATGGCCCAATGTCCCATGTCCCAATGTCCCAATGTCCCAGTGTCCCAGTGTCCCAATGTCACATGTCCCAGTGTCCCAGTGTCTATGTGTCCCAATGTCCCATGTCCCAGTGTCCCAATGTTCCAATGTCCCAATGTCTCAATGTCCCAATGTCCCAATGTCCCAGTGTCGAAATGTCCCATGTCCCAGTGTCCTATGTCCCAATGTCCCAATATCCCAGAGTCCAAATGTCCTTTGTCCCAGTGTCCTATGTCCCAATGTCCCAATGACCCAATGTCCCATGTCCCAATGTCCCATGTCCCAGTTTCCCATATCCCAATGTCCCAGTGTCCCAATGTCCCAGTGTCCCAATGTCCCATGTCCCAATGTCTCAATGTCCCAATGTCCCAATGTCCCAATGTCCCATGTCCCATGTCCCAGTGTCCCAGTGTCTCTGTGTCCCAATGTTCCATGTCCCAATGTCTCAATGTTCCAATGTCCCAGTGTACCTATGTCCCAATGTCTCAATGTCCCAATGTCCCAATATCCCAATGTCCCATGTCCCAATATCCCTGTGTCCCAGTGTCCCAGTCTCCGTGTCACAATGTCCCAATGTCCCAATGTCCCAGACCCAATGACCCATGACCCAAAGTCCCAGTGTCCCAAAGTCCCAATGTCCCAGTGTCCCAATGTCCCATGTCCCAGTTTCCCATGTCCCAATTGCCCAGTGTCCCAATGTCCCATATCCCAGTGTCCCAATGTCCCAGTGTCCCGGTGTCACAGTGTACCAGTCTCCCAATGTCTCAGTGTCTCAGTGTTCCAATATCCCAGTGTCCCAATGTGCCAATGTCCCATGCCCCACTGTCCCAATGTCTCAATGTCCCAATGTCCCAATGTCACAATGTCCCAGTGTCCCAATGGCCCAGTGTCCCAATGTCACAATGTCCCAGTGTCCCAGTGTCTATGTGTCCCAATGTCCCATGTCCCAATGTCCCAATGTACCATGCCCCAATGTCCCATGTCCCAATGTCCCATGACCCAGTGTCCCAATGTCCCAGTGGCCTACGTCCCAGTGTCCCAATGTTCCAATGTCCCAATGTCGCAATGTCCCAATGTTCCAATGTCCCAGTGTCGAAATGTCCCATGTCCCAGTGTCCTATGTCCCAATGTCCCAATATCCCAGAGTCCAAATGTCCTTTGTCCCAGTGTCCTATGTCCCAATGTCCCAATGACCCAATGTCCCATGTCCCAATGTCCCATGTCCCAGTTTCCCATAGCCCAATGTCCCAGTGTCCCAATGTCCCATGTCCCAATGCCCCAATGTCCCAATGTCCCATGTCCCAATGTCCCAATGTCCCAATGTCACATATCCCAATGTCTCAATGTCCCAATGTCCCATGTCCCAGTGTCCCAGTGTCTCTGTGTCCCAATGTTCCATGTCCCAATGTCCCAATGTCTCAATGTTCCAATGTCCCAGTGTACCTATGTCCCAATGTCTCAATGTCCCAATGTCCCAATGTCCCAATGTCCCATGTCCCAATATCCCTGTGTCCCAGTGTCCCAGTCTCCGTGTCACAATGTCCCAATGTCCCAATGTCCCATGCCCCAATGTCCCAGTGTCCCAGTGTTCTATGTCCCAATGTCCCAATATCCCAGATTCCAAATGTCCCTTGTCCCAGTGTCCTATGTCCCAATGTCCCAATGACCCAATGTCCCATGTCCCAATGTCCCATGTCCCAGTTTCCCATATCCCAATGTCCCAGTGTCCCAATGTCCCAGTGTCCCAATGTCCCATGTCCCAATGCCCCAATGTCCCAATGTCCCATGTCCCAATGTCCCAATGTCTCTGTGTCCCAATGTTCCATGTCCCAATGTCCCAAAGTACCATGTCCTAATGTCCTATGTCCCAATCTCCCATGACCCAGTGTCCCAATGTCCCAGTGTCCCAATGTCCCATGTCCCAATGCCCCAATGTCCCAATGTCCCATGTCCCAATGTCCCAATGTCTCTGTGTCCCAATGTTCCATGTCCCAATGTCCCAAAGTACCATGTCCTAATGTCCTATGTCCCAATGTCCCATATCCCAGTGTCCCAATGTCCCCAATATCCCCAATATCCCCAATATCCCAATGTCCCCAATATCCCAATGTGCCCAATGTCCCCAATATCCCAATGTCCCCAATGTCCCCAATGTCCCCAATATCCCCAATATCCCAATGTCCCCAATGTCCCCAATATCCCAATGTCCCCAATGTCCCCAATATCCCAAAGTCCCCAATATCCCAATGTCCCCAATATCCCCAATATGCCAATGTCCCCAATATCCCCAATGTCCCCAATATCCCCAATGTCCCCAATGTCCCCAATATCCCCAATATCCCCAATATCCCAATGTCCCCAATATCCGCAATATCCCAATGTCCCCAATGTCCCAATATCCTCAATGTCCCCAATATCCCCAAAGTTCCCGATGTCCCCGATGTCCCAATGTCCCCAATGTCCCAATGTCCCCAATATCCCAATGTCCACAATATCCCCAATATCCCAATGTCCCCAATGTCCCCAATATCCTCAATGTCCCAATAACCTCAATGTCCCCAATATCCCCAAAGTCCCCAATGTCCCCAAAATCCCAATGTCCCCAATATCCCCAATGTCCCAATGTCCCCAATCTCCCAATGTCCCCAATATCCCGAATATTCCAATGTCCCCAATGTCCCCAATATCCCCAATGTCCCCAATATCCCAATGTCCCCAATGTCCCAATATCCCCAATGTCCCCAATATCCCCAATGTCCCCAATATCCCAATGTCCCCAATATCCCCAATGTCCCCAATATCCCAATGTCCACAATATCCCAATGTCCCCAATATCCCAATGTCCCCAATGTCGCCAATATCCCAATGACCCCAATATCCCTGTGTCCCAGTGTCCCAGTGTCCCAATGTCACATGTCCCAGTGTCCCAGTCTCCAAATGTCCCATGTGCCAATGTCCCAGTGCCCCAGTGTCCCAGTGTCCCAATGTCCCAATGTCCCAGTGTCCCAGTGTCCCAATGTCACATGTCCCAGTGTCCCAGTGTCTATGTGTCCCAATGTCCCATGTCCCAATGTCCCAATGTACCATGGCCCAATGTCCCATGTCCCAATGTCCCAATGTCCCAGTGTCCCAGTGTCCCAATGTCACATGTCCCAGTGTCCCAGTGTCTATGTGTCCCAATGTCCCATGTCCCAGTGTCCCAATGTTCCAATGTCCCAATGTCTCAATGTCCCAATGTCCCAATGTCCCAGTGTCGAAATGTCCCATGTCCCAGTGTCCTATGTCCCAATGTCCCAATATCCCAGAGTCCAAATGTCCTTTGTCCCAGTGTCCTATGTCCCAATGTCCCAATGACCCAATGTCCCATGTCCCAATGTCCCATGTCCCAGTTTCCCATATCCCAATGTCCCAGTGTCCCAATGTCCCAGTGTCCCAATGTCCCATGTCCCAATGTCTCAATGTCCCAATGTCCCAATGTCCCAATGTCCCATGTCCCATGTCCCAGTGTCCCAGTGTCTCTGTGTCCCAATGTTCCATGTCCCAATGTCTCAATGTTCCAATGTCCCAGTGTACCTATGTCCCAATGTCTCAATGTCCCAATGGCCCAATATCCCAATGTCCCATGTCCCAATATCCCTGTGTCCCAGTGTCCCAGTCTCCGTGTCACAATGTCCCAATGTCCCAATGTCCCAGACCCAATGACCCATGACCCAAAGTCCCAGTGTCCCAAAGTCCCAATGTCCCAGTGTCCCAATGTCCCATGTCCCAGTTTCCCATGTCCCAATTGCCCAGTGTCCCAATGTCCCATATCCCAGTGTCCCAATGTCCCAGTGTCCCGGTGTCACAGTGTACCAGTCTCCCAATGTCTCAGTGTCTCAGTGTTCCAATATCCCAGTGTCCCAATGTGCCAATGTCCCATGCCCCACTGTCCCAATGTCTCAATGTCCCAATGTCCCAATGTCACAATGTCCCAGTGTCCCAATGGCCCAGTGTCCCAATGTCACAATGTCCCAGTGTCCCAGTGTCTATGTGTCCCAATGTCCCATGTCCCAATGTCCCAATGTACCATGCCCCAATGTCCCATGTCCCAATGTCCCATGACCCAGTGTCCCAATGTCCCAGTGGCCTACGTCCCAGTGTCCCAATGTTCCAATGTCCCAATGTCGCAATGTCCCAATGTTCCAATGTCCCAGTGTCGAAATGTCCCATGTCCCAGTGTCCTATGTCCCAATGTCCCAATGACCCAATGTCCCATGTCCCAATGTCCCATGTCCCAGTTTCCCATAGCCCAATGTCCCAGTGTCCCAATGTCCCAGTGTCCCAATGTCCCATGTCCCAATGCCCCAATGTCCCAATGTCCCATGTCCCAATGTCCCAATGTCCCAATGTCACATATCCCAATGTCTCAATGTCCCAATGTCCCATGTCCCAGTGTCCCAGTGTCTCTGTGTCCCAATGTTCCATGTCCCAATGTCCCAATGTCTCAATGTTCCAATGTCCCAGTGTACCTATGTCCCAATGTCTCAATGTCCCAATGTCCCAATGTCCCAATGTCCCATGTCCCAATATCCCTGTGTCCCAGTGTCCCAGTCTCCGTGTCACAATGTCCCAATGTCCCAATGTCCCATGCCCCAATGTCCCAGTGTCCCAGTGTTCTATGTCCCAATGTCCCAATATCCCAGATTCCAAATGTCCCTTGTCCCAGTGTCCTATGTCCCAATGTCCCAATGACCCAATGTCCCATGTCCCAATGTCCCATGTCCCAGTTTCCCATATCCCAATGTCCCAGTGTCCCAATGTCCCAGTGTCCCAATGTCCCATGTCCCAATGCCCCAATGTCCCAATGTCCCATGTCCCAATGTCCCAATGTCTCTGTGTCCCAATGTTCCATGTCCCAATGTCCCAAAGTACCATGTCCTAATGTCCTATGTCCCAATCTCCCATGACCCAGTGTCCCAATGTCCCAGTGTCCCAATGTCCCATGTCCCAGTGTCCCAGTGTCTCTGTGTCCCAATGTTCCATGTCCCAATGTCCCAATGTCTCAATGTTCCAATGTCCCAGTGTACCTATGTCCCAATGTCTCAATGTCCCAATGTCCCAATGTCCCAATGTCCCATGTCCCAATATCCCTGTGTCCCAGTGTCCCAGTCTCCGTGTCACAATGTCCCAATGTCCCAATGTCCCATGCCCCAATGTCCCAGTGTCCCAGTGTTCTATGTCCCAATGTCCCAATATCCCAGATTCCAAATGTCCCTTGTCCCAGTGTCCTATGTCCCAATGTCCCAATGACCCAATGTCCCATGTCCCAATGTCCCATGTCCCAGTTTCCCATATCCCAATGTCCCAGTGTCCCAATGTCCCAGTGTCCCAATGTCCCATGTCCCAATGCCCCAATGTCCCAATGTCCCATGTCCCAATGTCCCAATGTCTCTGTGTCCCAATGTTCCATGTGCCAATGTCCCAAAGTACCATGTCCTAATGTCCTATGTCCCAATCTCCCATGACCCAGTGTCCCAATGTCCCAGTGTCCCAATGTCCCATGTCCCAATGCCCCAATGTCCCAATGTCCCATGTCCCAATGTCCCAATGTCTCTGTGTCCCAATGTTCCATGTCCCAATGTCCCAAAGTACCATGTCCTAATGTCCTATGTCCCAATGTCCCATATCCCAGTGTCCCAATGTCCCCAATATCCCCAATATCCCCAATATCCCAATGTCCCCAATATCCCAATGTGCCCAATGTCCCCAATATCCCAATGTCCCCAATGTCCCCAATGTCCCCAATATCCCCAATATCCCAATGTCCCCAATGTCCCCAATATCCCAATGTCCCCAATGTCCCCAATATCCCAAAGTCCCCAATATCCCAATGTCCCCAATATCCCCAATATGCCAATGTCCCCAATATCCCCAATGTCCCCAATATCCCCAATGTCCCCAATGTCCCCAATATCCCCAATATCCCCAATATCCCAATGTCCCCAATATCCGCAATATCCCAATGTCCCCAATGTCCCAATATCCTCAATGTCCCCAATATCCCCAAAGTTCCCGATGTCCCCGATGTCCCAATGTCCCCAATGTCCCAATGTCCCCAATATCCCAATGTCCACAATATCCCCAATATCCCAATGTCCCCAATGTCCCCAATATCCTCAATGTCCCAATAACCTCAATGTCCCCAATATCCCCAAAGTCCCCAATGTCCCCAATATCCCAATGTCCCCAATATCCCCAATGTCCCAATGTCCCCAATCTCCCAATGTCCCCAATATCCCGAATATTCCAATGTCCCCAATGTCCCCAATATCCCCAATGTCCCCAATATCCCAATGTCCCCAATGTCCCAATATCCCCAATGTCCCCAATATCCCCAATGTCCCCAATATCCCAATGTCCCCAATATCCCCAATGTCCCCAATATCCCAATGTCCACAATATCCCAATGTCCCCAATATCCCAATGTCCCCAATGTCGCCAATATCCCAATGACCCCAATATCCCTGTGTCCCAGTGTCCCAGTGTCCCAATGTCACATGTCCCAGTGTCCCAGTCTCCAAATGTCCCATGTGCCAATGTCCCAGTGCCCCAGTGTCCCAGTGTCCCAATGTCCCAATGTCCCAGTGTCCCAGTGTCCCAATGTCACATGTCCCAGTGTCCCAGTGTCTATGTGTCCCAATGTCCCATGTCCCAATGTCCCAATGTACCATGGCCCAATGTCCCATGTCCCAATGTCCCAATGTCCCAGTGTCCCAGTGTCCCAATGTCACATGTCCCAGTGTCCCAGTGTCTATGTGTCCCAATGTCCCATGTCCCAGTGTCCCAATGTTCCAATGTCCCAATGTCTCAATGTCCCAATGTCCCAATGTCCCAGTGTCGAAATGTCCCATGTCCCAGTGTCCTATGTCCCAATGTCCCAATATCCCAGAGTCCAAATGTCCTTTGTCCCAGTGTCCTATGTCCCAATGTCCCAATGACCCAATGTCCCATGTCCCAATATCCCTGTGTCCCAGTGTCCCAGTCTCCGTGTCACAATGTCCCAATGTCCCAATGTCCCATGCCCCAATGTCCCAGTGTCCCAGTGTCTATGTGTCCCAATGTCCCATGTCCCAATGTCCCAATGTACCATGCCCCAATGTCCCATGTCCCAATGTCCCATGACCCAGTGTCCCAATGTCCCAGTGGCCTACGTCCCAGTGTCCCAATGTTCCAATGTCCCAATGTTCCAATGTCCCAGTGTACCTATGTCCCAATGTCTCAATGTCCCAATGTCCCAATGTCCCAATGTCCCATGTCCCAATATCCCTGTGTCCCAGTGTCCCAGTCTCCGTGTCACAATGTCCCAATGTCCCAATGTCCCATGCCCCAATGTCCCAGTGTCCCAGTGTTCTATGTCCCAATGTCCCAATATCCCAGATTCCAAATGTCCCTTGTCCCAGTGTCCTATGTCCCAATGTCCCAATGACCCAATGTCCCATGTCCCAATGTCCCATGTCCCAGTTTCCCATATCCCAATGTCCCAGTGTCCCAATGTCCCAGTGTCCCAATGTCCCATGTCCCAATGCCCCAATGTCCCAATGTCCCATGTCCCAATGTCCCAATGTCTCTGTGTCCCAATGTTCCATGTCCCAATGTCCCAAAGTACCATGTCCTAATGTCCTATGTCCCAATCTCCCATGACCCAGTGTCCCAATGTAGCAGTGTCGGACGTGGCATTGTCCCAGTGTCCCAATGTCCCAATGTCCCAATGTACCAATGTCCCAGTGTCACAATATCCCATGTCCCAGTGTCCTATATCCCAATGTCCCAATGTCCCAGAGTCCCAATGTCCCATGTCCCAGTGTCCTATGTTCCAATGTCCCAATGTCCCAAATATCCCAATATCCCAATGTCCCCAATATCCCCAATGTCCCCAATATCCCAATATCCCCAATGTTCCAATGTCCCCAATATCCCAATGTCCCAATGTCCCCAATATCCCCAATATCCCCAATATCCCAATGTCCCCAATATCCCAATGTGCCCAATGTCCCCAATATCCCAATGTCCCCAATGTCCCCAATGTCCCCAATATCCCCAATATCCCAATGTCCCCAATGTCTCCAATATCCCAATGTCCCCAATGTCCCCAATATCCCAAAGTCCCCAATATCCCAATGCCCCAATATCCCCAATATGCCAATGTCCCCAATATCCCCAATGTCCCCAATATCCCCAATGTCCCCAATGTCCCCAATATCCCCAATATCCCCAATATCCCAATGTCCCCAATATCCGCAATATCCCAATGTCCCCAATGTCCCAATATCCTCAATGTCCCCAATATCCCCAAAGTCCCCGATGTCCCCGATGTCCCAATGTCCCCAATGTCCCAATGTCCCCAATATCCCAATGTCCACAATATCCCCAATATCCCAATGTCCCCAATGTCCCCAATATCCTCAATGTCCCAATAACCTCAATGTCCCCAATATCCCCAAAGTCCCCAATGTCCCCAATATCCCAATGTCCCCAATATCCCCAATGTCCCAATGTCCCCAATCTCCCAATGTCCCCAATATCCCGAATATTCCAATGTCCCCAATGTCCCCAATATCCCCAATGTCCCCAATATCCCAATGTCCCCAATGTCCCAATATCCCCAATGTCCCCAATATCCCCAATGTCCCCAATATCCCAATGTCCCCAATATCCCCAATGTCCCCAATATCCCAATGTCCACAATATCCCAATGTCCCCAATATCCCAATGTCCCCAATGTCGCCAATATCCCAATGACCCCAATATCCCTGTGTCCCAGTGTCCCAGTGTCCCAATGTCACATGTCCCAGTGTCCCAGTCTCCAAATGTCCCATGTGCCAATGTCCCAGTGCCCCAGTGTCCCAGTGTCCCAATGTCCCAATGTCCCAGTGTCCCAGTGTCCCAATGTCACATGTCCCAGTGTCCCAGTGTCTATGTGTCCCAATGTCCCATGTCCCAATGTCCCAATGTACCATGGCCCAATGTCCCATGTCCCAATGTCCCAATGTCCCAGGGTCCCAGTGTCCCAATGTCACATGTCCCAGTGTCCCAGTGTCTATGTGTCCCAATGTCCCATGTCCCAGTGTCCCAATGTTCCAATGTCCCAATGTCTCAATGTCCCAATGTCCCAATGTCCCAGTGTCGAAATGTCCCATGTCCCAGTGTCCTATGTCCCAATGTCCCAATATCCCAGAGTCCAAATGTCCTTTGTCCCAGTGTCCTATGTCCCAATGTCCCAATGACCCAATGTCCCATGTCCCAATGTCCCATGTCCCAGTTTCCCATATCCCAATGTCCCAGTGTCCCAATGTCCCAGTGTCCCAATGTCCCATGTCCCAATGTCTCAATGTCCCAATGTCCCAATGTCCCAATGTCCCATGTCCCATGTCCCAGTGTCCCAGTGTCTCTGTGTCCCAATGTTCCATGTCCCAATGTCCCAATGTCTCAATGTTCCAATGTCCCAGTGTACCTATGTCCCAATGTCTCAATGTCCCAATGTCCCAATATCCCAATGTCCCATGTCCCAATATCCCTGTGTCCCAGTGTCCCAGTCTCCGTGTCACAATGTCCCAATGTCCCAATGTCCCATGCCCCAATGTCCCAGTGTCCCAGTGTCCTATGTCCCAATGTCCCAATATCCCAGAGTCCAAATGTCCCTTGTCCCAGTGTCCTATGTCCCAATGTCCCAATGACCCAATGTCCCATGTCCCAATGTCCCATGTCCCAGTTTCCCATATCCCAATGTCCCAGTGTCCCAATGTCACATTCCCAATGTCTCAATGCCCCAATGTCCCGTGTCCCAGTGTCCCAGTGTCTCTGTGTCCCAATGTTCCATGTCCCAATGTCCCAAAGTACCATGTCCTAATGTCCTATGTCCCAATCTCCCATGACCCAGTGTCCCAATGTAGCAGTGTCGGACGTGGCATTGTCCCAGTGTCCCAATGTCCCAATGTCCCAATGTACCAATGTCCCAGTGTCACAATATCCCATGTCCCAGTGTCCTATATCCCAATGTCCCAAAGTCCCAGAGTCCCAATGTCCCATGTCCCAGTGTCCTATGTTCCAATGTCCCAATGTCCCAAATATCCCAATATCCCAATGTCCCCAATATCCCCAATGTCCCCAATATCCCAATATCCCCAATGTTCCAATGTCCCCAATATCCCAATGTCCCAATGTCCCCAATATCCCCAATATCCCCAATATCCCAATGTCCCCAATATCCCAATGTGCCCAATGTCCCCAATATCCCAATGTCCCCAATGTCCCCAATGTCCCCAATATCCCCAATATCCCAATGTCCCCAATGTCTCCAATATCCCAATGTCCCCAATGTCCCCAATATCCCAAAGTCCCCAATATCCCAATGCCCCAATATCCCCAATATGCCAATGTCCCCAATATCCCCAATGTCCCCAATATCCCCAATGTCCCCAATGTCCCCAATATCCCCAATATCCCCAATATCCCAATGTCCCCAATATCCGCAATATCCCAATGTCCCCAATGTCCCAATATCCTCAATGTCCCCAATATCCCCAAAGTCCCCGATGTCCCCGATGTCCCAATGTCCCCAATGTCCCAATGTCCCCAATATCCCAATGTCCACAATATCCCCAATATCCCAATGTCCCCAATGTCCCCAATATCCTCAATGTCCCAATAACCTCAATGTCCCCAATATCCCCAAAGTCCCCAATGTCCCCAATATCCCAATGTCCCCAATATCCCCAATGTCCCAATGTCCCCAATCTCCCAATGTCCCCAATATCCCGAATATTCCAATGTCCCCAATGTCCCCAATATCCCCAATGTCCCCAATATCCCAATGTCCCCAATGTCCCAATATCCCCAATGTCCCCAATATCCCCAATGTCCCCAATATCCCAATGTCCCCAATATCCCCAATATCCCCAATATCCCAATGTCCACAATATCCCAATGTCCCCAATATCCCAATGTCCCCAATGTCGCCAATATCCCAATGACCCCAATATCCCTGTGTCCCAGTGTCCCAGTGTCCCAATGTCACATGTCCCAGTGTCCCAGTCTCCAAATGTCCCATGTGCCAATGTCCCAGTGCCCCAGTGTCCCAGTGTCCCAATGTCCCAATGTCCCAGTGTCCCAGTGTCCCAATGTCACATGTCCCAGTGTCCCAGTGTCTATGTGTCCCAATGTCCCATGTCCCAATGTCCCAATGTACCATGGCCCAATGTCCCATGTCCCAATGTCCCAATGTCCCAGGGTCCCAGTGTCCCAATGTCACATGTCCCAGTGTCCCAGTGTCTATGTTTCCCAATGTCCCATGTCCCAGTGTCCCAATGTTCCAATGTCCCAATGTCTCAATGTCCCAATGTCCCAATGTCCCAGTGTCGAAATGTCCCATGTCCCAGTGTCCTATGTCCCAATGTCCCAATATCCCAGAGTCCAAATGTCCTTTGTCCCAGTGTCCTATGTCCCAATGTCCCAATGACCCAATGTCCCATGTCCCAATGTCCCATGTCCCAGTTTCCCATATCCCAATGTCCCAGTGTCCCAATGTCCCAGTGTCCCAATGTCCCATGTCCCAATGTCTCAATGTCCCAATGTCCCAATGTCCCAATGTCCCATGTCCCATGTCCCAGTGTCCCAGTGTCTCTGTGTCCCAATGTTCCATGTCCCAATGTCCCAATGTCTCAATGTTCCAATGTCCCAGTGTACCTATGTCCCAATGTCTCAATGTCCCAATGTCCCAATATCCCAATGTCCCATGTCCCAGTGTCCTATGTTCCAATGTCCCAATGTCCCAAATATCCCAATATCCCAATGTCCCCAATATCCCCAATGTCCCCAATATCCCAATATCCCCAATGTTCCAATGTCCCCAATATCCCAATGTCCCAATGTCCCCAATATCCCCAATATCCCCAATATCCCAATGTCCCCAATATCCCAATGTGCCCAATGTCCCCAATATCCCAATGTCCCCAATGTCCCCAATGTCCCCAATATCCCCAATATCCCAATGTCCCCAATGTCTCCAATATCCCAATGTCCCCAATGTCCCCAATATCCCAAAGTCCCCAATATCCCAATGCCCCAATATCCCCAATATGCCAATGTCCCCAATATCCCCAATGTCCCCAATATCCCCAATGTCCCCAATGTCCCCAATATCCCCAATATCCCCAATATCCCAATGTCCCCAATATCCGCAATATCCCAATGTCCCCAATGTCCCAATATCCTCAATGTCCCCAATATCCCCAAAGTCCCCGATGTCCCCGATGTCCCAATGTCCCCAATGTCCCAATGTCCCCAATATCCCAATGTCCACAATATCCCCAATATCCCAATGTCCCCAATGTCCCCAATATCCTCAATGTCCCAATAACCTCAATGTCCCCAATATCCCCAAAGTCCCCAATGTCCCCAATATCCCAATGTCCCCAATATCCCCAATGTCCCAATGTCCCCAATCTCCCAATGTCCCCAATATCCCGAATATTCCAATGTCCCCAATGTCCCCAATATCCCCAATGTCCCCAATATCCCAATGTCCCCAATGTCCCAATATCCCCAATGTCCCCAATATCCCCAATGTCCCCAATATCCCAATGTCCCCAATATCCCCAATGTCCCCAATATCCCAATGTCCACAATATCCCAATGTCCCCAATATCCCAATGTCCCCAATGTCGCCAATATCCCAATGACCCCAATATCCCTGTGTCCCAGTGTCCCAGTGTCCCAATGTCACATGTCCCAGTGTCCCAGTCTCCAAATGTCCCATGTGCCAATGTCCCAGTGCCCCAGTGTCCCAGTGTCCCAATGTCCCAATGTCCCAGTGTCCCAGTGTCCCAATGTCACATGTCCCAGTGTCCCAGTGTCTATGTGTCCCAATGTCCCATGTCCCAATGTCCCAATGTACCATGGCCCAATGCCCCATGTCCCAATGTCCCAATGTCCCAGTGTCCCAGTGTCCCAATGTCACATGTCCCAGTGTCCCAGTGTCTATGTGTCCCAATGTCCCATGTCCCAGTGTCCCAATGTTCCAATGTCCCAATGTCTCAATGTCCCAATGTCCCAATGTCCCAGTGTCGAAATGTCCCATGTCCCAGTGTCCTATGTCCCAATGTCCCAATATCCCAGAGTCCAAATGTCCTTTGTCCCAGTGTCCTATGTCCCAATGTCCCAATGACCCAATGTCCCATGTCCCAATGTCCCATGTCCCAGTTTCCCATATCCCAATGTCCCAGTGTCCCAATGTCCCAGTGTCCCAATGTCCCATGTCCCAATGTCTCAATGTCCCAATGTCCCAATGTCCCAATGTCCCATGTCCCATGTCCCAGTGTCCCAGTGTCTCTGTGTCCCAATGTTCCATGTCCCAATGTCCCAATGTCTCAATGTTCCAATGTCCCAGTGTACCTATGTCCCAATGTCTCAATGTCCCAATGTCCCAATATCCCAATGTCCCATGTCCCAATATCCCTGTGTCCCAGTGTCCCAGTCTCCGTGTCACAATGTCCCAATGTCCCAATGTCCCATGCCCCAATGTCCCAGTGTCCCAGTGTCCTATGTCCCAATGTCCCAATATCCCAGAGTCCAAATGTCCCTTGTCCCAGTGTCCTATGTCCCAATGTCCCAATGACCCAATGTCCCATGTCCCAATGTCCCATGTCCCAGTTTCCCATATCCCAATGTCCCAGTGTCCCAATGTCCCAGTGTCCCAATGTCACATTCCCAATGTCTCAATGCCCCAATGTCCCGTGTCCCAGTGTCCCAGTGTCTCTGTGTCCCAATGTTCCATGTCCCAATGTCCCAAAGTACCATGTCCTAATGTCCTATGTCCCAATCTCCCATGACCCAGTGTCCCAATGTAGCAGTGTCGGACGTGGCATTGTCCCAGTGTCCCAATGTCCCAATGTCCCAATGTACCAATGTCCCAGTGTCACAATATCCCATGTCCCAGTGTCCTATATCCCAATGTCCCAATGTCCCAGAGTCCCAATGTCCCATGTCCCAGTGTCCTATGTTCCAATGTCCCAATGTCCCAAATATCCCAATATCCCAATGTCCCCAATATCCCCAATGTCCCCAATATCCCAATATCCCCAATGTTCCAATGTCCCCAATATCCCAATGTCCCAATGTCCCCAATATCCCCAATATCCCCAATATCCCAATGTCCCCAATATCCCAATGTGCCCAATGTCCCCAATATCCCAATGTCCCCAATGTCCCCAATGTCCCCAATATCCCCAATATCCCAATGTCCCCAATGTCTCCAATATCCCAATGTCCCCAATGTCCCCAATATCCCAAAGTCCCCAATATCCCAATGCCCCAATATCCCCAATATGCCAATGTCCCCAATATCCCCAATGTCCCCAATATCCCCAATGTCCCCAATGTCCCCAATATCCCCAATATCCCCAATATCCCAATGTCCCCAATATCCGCAATATCCCAATGTCCCCAATGTCCCAATATCCTCAATGTCCCCAATATCCCCAAAGTCCCCGATGTCCCCGATGTCCCAATGTCCCCAATGTCCCAATGTCCCCAATATCCCAATGTCCACAATATCCCCAATATCCCAATGTCCCCAATGTCCCCAATATCCTCAATGTCCCAATAACCTCAATGTCCCCAATATCCCCAAAGTCCCCAATGTCCCCAATATCCCAATGTCCCCAATATCCCCAATGTCCCAATGTCCCCAATCTCCCAATGTCCCCAATATCCCGAATATTCCAATGTCCCCAATGTCCCCAATATCCCCAATGTCCCCAATATCCCAATGTCCCCAATGTCCCAATATCCCCAATGTCCCCAATATCCCCAATGTCCCCAATATCCCAATGTCCCCAATATCCCCAATGTCCCCAATATCCCAATGTCCACAATATCCCAATGTCCCGAATATCCCAATGTCCCCAATGTCGCCAATATCCCAATGACCCCAATATCCCTGTGTCCCAGTGTCCCAGTGTCCCAATGTCACATGTCCCAGTGTCCCAGTCTCCAAATGTCCCATGTGCCAATGTCCCAGTGCCCCAGTGTCCCAGTGTCCCAATGTCCCAATGTCCCAGTGTCCCAGTGTCCCAATGTCACATGTCCCAGTGTCCCAGTGTCTATGTGTCCCAATGTCCCATGTCCCAATGTCCCAATGTACCATGGCCCAATGTCCCATGTCCCAATGTCCCAATGTCCCAGTGTCCCAGTGTCCCAATGTCACATGTCCCAGTGTCCCAGTGTCTATGTGTCCCAATGTCCCATGTCCCAGTGTCCCAATGTTCCAATGTCCCAATGTCTCAATGTCCCAATGTCCCAATGTCCCAGTGTCGAAATGTCCCATGTCCCAGTGTCCTATGTCCCAATGTCCCAATATCCCAGAGTCCAAATGTCCTTTGTCCCAGTGTCCTATGTCCCAATGTCCCAATGACCCAATGTCCCATGTCCCAATGTCCCATGTCCCAGTTTCCCATATCCCAATGTCCCAGTGTCCCAATGTCCCAGTGTCCCAATGTCCCATGTCCCAATGTCTCAATGTCCCAATGTCCCAATGTCCCAATGTCCCATGTCCCATGTCCCAGTGTCCCAGTGTCTCTGTGTCCCAATGTTCCATGTCCCAATGTCCCAATGTCTCAATGTTCCAATGTCCCAGTGTACCTATGTCCCAATGTCTCAATGTCCCAATGTCCCAATATCCCAATGTCCCATGTCCCAATATCCCTGTGTCCCAGTGTCCCAGTCTCCGTGTCACAATGTCCCAATGTCCCAATGTCCCATGCCCCAATGTCCCAGTGTCCCAGTGTCCTATGTCCCAATGTCCCAATATCCCAGAGTCCAAATGTCCCTTGTCCCAGTGTCCTATGTCCCAATGTCCCAATGACCCAATGTCCCATGTCCCAATGTCCCATGTCCCAGTTTCCCATATCCCAATGTCCCAGTGTCCCAATGTCCCAGTGTCCCAATGTCCCATGTCCCAATGTCTCAATGTCCCAATGTCCCAATGTCCCAATGTCCCATGTCCCATGTCCCAGTGTCCCAGTGTCTCTGTGTCCCAATGTTCCATGTCCCAATGTCCCAATGTCTCAATGTTCCAATGTCCCAGTGTACCTATGTCCCAATGTCTCAATGTCCCAATGTCCCAATATCCCAATGTCCCATGTCCCAGTGTCCTATGTTCCAATGTCCCAATGTCCCAAATATCCCAATATCCCAATGTCCCCAATATCCCCAATGTCCCCAATATCCCAATATCCCCAATGTTCCAATGTCCCCAATATCCCAATGTCCCAATGTCCCCAATATCCCCAATATCCCCAATATCCCAATGTCCCCAATATCCCAATGTGCCCAATGTCCCCAATATCCCAATGTCCCCAATGTCCCCAATGTCCCCAATATCCCCAATATCCCAATGTCCCCAATGTCTCCAATATCCCAATGTCCCCAATGTCCCCAATATCCCAAAGTCCCCAATATCCCAATGCCCCAATATCCCCAATATGCCAATGTCCCCAATATCCCCAATGTCCCCAATATCCCCAATGTCCCCAATGTCCCCAATATCCCCAATATCCCCAATATCCCAATGTCCCCAATATCCGCAATATCCCAATGTCCCCAATGTCCCAATATCCTCAATGTCCCCAATATCCCCAAAGTCCCCGATGTCCCCGATGTCCCAATGTCCCCAATGTCCCAATGTCCCCAATATCCCAATGTCCACAATATCCCCAATATCCCAATGTCCCCAATGTCCCCAATATCCTCAATGTCCCAATAACCTCAATGTCCCCAATATCCCCAAAGTCCCCAATGTCCCCAATATCCCAATGTCCCCAATATCCCCAATGTCCCAATGTCCCCAATCTCCCAATGTCCCCAATATCCCGAATATTCCAATGTCCCCAATGTCCCCAATATCCCCAATGTCCCCAATATCCCAATGTCCCCAATGTCCCAATATCCCCAATGTCCCCAATATCCCCAATGTCCCCAATATCCCAATGTCCCCAATATCCCCAATGTCCCCAATATCCCAATGTCCACAATATCCCAATGTCCCCAATATCCCAATGTCCCCAATGTCGCCAATATCCCAATGACCCCAATATCCCTGTGTCCCAGTGTCCCAGTGTCCCAATGTCACATGTCCCAGTGTCCCAGTCTCCAAATGTCCCATGTGCCAATGTCCCAGTGCCCCAGTGTCCCAGTGTCCCAATGTCCCAATGTCCCAGTGTCCCAGTGTCCCAATGTCACATGTCCCAGTGTCCCAGTGTCTATGTGTCCCAATGTCCCATGTCCCAATGTCCCAATGTACCATGGCCCAATGTCCCATGTCCCAATGTCCCAATGTCCCAGTGTCCCAGTGTCCCAATGTCACATGTCCCAGTGTCCCAGTGTCTATGTGTCCCAATGTCCCATGTCCCAGTGTCCCAATGTTCCAATGTCCCAATGTCTCAATGTCCCAATGTCCCAATGTCCCAGTGTCGAAATGTCCCATGTCCCAGTGTCCTATGTCCCAATGTCCCAATATCCCAGAGTCCAAATGTCCTTTGTCCCAGTGTCCTATGTCCCAATGTCCCAATGACCCAATGTCCCATGTCCCAATGTCCCATGTCCCAGTTTCCCATATCCCAATGTCCCAGTGTCCCAATGTCCCAGTGTCCCAATGTCCCATGTCCCAATGTCTCAATGTCCCAATGTCCCAATGTCCCAATGTCCCATGTCCCATGTCCCAGTGTCCCAGTGTCTCTGTGTCCCAATGTTCCATGTCCCAATGTCCCAATGTCTCAATGTTCCAATGTCCCAGTGTACCTATGTCCCAATGTCTCAATGTCCCAATGTCCCAATATCCCAATGTCCCATGTCCCAATATCCCTGTGTCCCAGTGTCCCAGTCTCCGTGTCACAATGTCCCAATGTCCCAATGTCCCATGCCCCAATGTCCCAGTGTCCCAGTGTCCTATGTCCCAATGTCCCAATATCCCAGAGTCCAAATGTCCCTTGTCCCAGTGTCCTATGTCCCAATGTCCCAATGACCCAATGTCCCATGTCCCAATGTCCCATGTCCCAGTTTCCCATATCCCAATGTCCCAGTGTCCCAATGTCCCAGTGTCCCAATGTCACATTCCCAATGTCTCAATGCCCCAATGTCCCGTGTCCCAGTGTCCCAGTGTCTCTGTGTCCCAAAGTACCATGTCCTAATGTCCTATGTCCCAATCTCCCATGACCCAGTGTCCCAATGTAGCAGTGTCGGACGTGGCATTGTCCCAGTGTCCCAATGTCCCAATGTCCCAATGTACCAATGTCCCAGTGTCACAATATCCCATGTCCCAGTGTCCTATATCCCAATGTCCCAATGTCCCAGAGTCCCAATGTCCCATGTCCCAGTGTCCTATGTTCCAATGTCCCAATGTCCCAAATATCCCAATATCCCAATGTCCCCAATATCCCCAATGTCCCCAATATCCCAATATCCCCAATGTTCCAATGTCCCCAATATCCCAATGTCCCAATGTCCCCAATATCCCCAATATCCCCAATATCCCAATGTCCCCAATATCCCAATGTGCCCAATGTCCCCAATATCCCAATGTCCCCAATGTCCCCAATGTCCCCAATATCCCCAATATCCCAATGTCCCCAATGTCTCCAATATCCCAATGTCCCCAATGTCCCCAATATCCCAAAGTCCCCAATATCCCAATGCCCCAATATCCCCAATATGCCAATGTCCCCAATATCCCCAATGTCCCCAATATCCCCAATGTCCCCAATGTCCCCAATATCCCCAATATCCCCAATATCCCAATGTCCCCAATATCCGCAATATCCCAATGTCCCCAATGTCCCAATATCCTCAATGTCCCCAATATCCCCAAAGTCCCCGATGTCCCCGATGTCCCAATGTCCCCAATGTCCCAATGTCCCCAATATCCCAATGTCCACAATATCCCCAATATCCCAATGTCCCCAATGTCCCCAATATCCTCAATGTCCCAATAACCTCAATGTCCCCAATATCCCCAAAGTCCCCAATGTCCCCAATATCCCAATGTCCCCAATATCCCCAATGTCCCAATGTCCCCAATCTCCCAATGTCCCCAATATCCCGAATATTCCAATGTCCCCAATGTCCCCAATATCCCCAATGTCCCCAATATCCCAATGTCCCCAATGTCCCAATATCCCCAATGTCCCCAATATCCCCAATGTCCCCAATATCCCAATGTCCCCAATATCCCCAATGTCCCCAATATCCCAATGTCCACAATATCCCAATGTCCCGAATATCCCAATGTCCCCAATGTCGCCAATATCCCAATGACCCCAATATCCCTGTGTCCCAGTGTCCCAGTGTCCCAATGTCACATGTCCCAGTGTCCCAGTCTCCAAATGTCCCATGTGCCAATGTCCCAGTGCCCCAGTGTCCCAGTGTCCCAATGTCCCAATGTCCCAGTGTCCCAGTGTCCCAATGTCACATGTCCCAGTGTCCCAGTGTCTATGTGTCCCAATGTCCCATGTCCCAATGTCCCAATGTACCATGGCCCAATGTCCCATGTCCCAATGTCCCAATGTCCCAGTGTCCCAGTGTCCCAATGTCACATGTCCCAGTGTCCCAGTGTCTATGTGTCCCAATGTCCCATGTCCCAGTGTCCCAATGTTCCAATGTCCCAATGTCTCAATGTCCCAATGTCCCAATGTCCCAGTGTCGAAATGTCCCATGTCCCAGTGTCCTATGTCCCAATGTCCCAATATCCCAGAGTCCAAATGTCCTTTGTCCCAGTGTCCTATGTCCCAATGTCCCAATGACCCAATGTCCCATGTCCCAATGTCCCATGTCCCAGTTTCCCATATCCCAATGTCCCAGTGTCCCAATGTCCCAGTGTCCCAATGTCCCATGTCCCAATGTCTCAATGTCCCAATGTCCCAATGTCCCAATGTCCCATGTCCCATGTCCCAGTGTCCCAGTGTCTCTGTGTCCCAATGTTCCATGTCCCAATGTCCCAATGTCTCAATGTTCCAATGTCCCAGTGTACCTATGTCCCAATGTCTCAATGTCCCAATGTCCCAATATCCCAATGTCCCATGTCCCAATATCCCTGTGTCCCAGTGTCCCAGTCTCCGTGTCACAATGTCCCAATGTCCCAATGTCCCATGCCCCAATGTCCCAGTGTCCCAGTGTCCTATGTCCCAATGTCCCAATATCCCAGAGTCCAAATGTCCCTTGTCCCAGTGTCCTATGTCCCAATGTCCCAATGACCCAATGTCCCATGTCCCAATGTCCCATGTCCCAGTTTCCCATATCCCAATGTCCCAGTGTCCCAATGTCCCAGTGTCCCAATGTCCCATGTCCCAATGTCTCAATGTCCCAATGTCCCAATGTCCCAATGTCCCATGTCCCATGTCCCAGTGTCCCAGTGTCTCTGTGTCCCAATGTTCCATGTCCCAATGTCCCAATGTCTCAATGTTCCAATGTCCCAGTGTACCTATGTCCCAATGTCTCAATGTCCCAATGTCCCAATATCCCAATGTCCCATGTCCCAGTGTCCTATGTTCCAATGTCCCAATGTCCCAAATATCCCAATATCCCAATGTCCCCAATATCCCCAATGTCCCCAATATCCCAATATCCCCAATGTTCCAATGTCCCCAATATCCCAATGTCCCAATGTCCCCAATATCCCCAATATCCCCAATATCCCAATGTCCCCAATATCCCAATGTGCCCAATGTCCCCAATATCCCAATGTCCCCAATGTCCCCAATGTCCCCAATATCCCCAATATCCCAATGTCCCCAATGTCTCCAATATCCCAATGTCCCCAATGTCCCCAATATCCCAAAGTCCCCAATATCCCAATGCCCCAATATCCCCAATATGCCAATGTCCCCAATATCCCCAATGTCCCCAATATCCCCAATGTCCCCAATGTCCCCAATATCCCCAATATCCCCAATATCCCAATGTCCCCAATATCCGCAATATCCCAATGTCCCCAATGTCCCAATATCCTCAATGTCCCCAATATCCCCAAAGTCCCCGATGTCCCCGATGTCCCAATGTCCCCAATGTCCCAATGTCCCCAATATCCCAATGTCCACAATATCCCCAATATCCCAATGTCCCCAATGTCCCCAATATCCTCAATGTCCCAATAACCTCAATGTCCCCAATATCCCCAAAGTCCCCAATGTCCCCAATATCCCAATGTCCCCAATATCCCCAATGTCCCAATGTCCCCAATCTCCCAATGTCCCCAATATCCCGAATATTCCAATGTCCCCAATGTCCCCAATATCCCCAATGTCCCCAATATCCCAATGTCCCCAATGTCCCAATATCCCCAATGTCCCCAATATCCCCAATGTCCCCAATATCCCAATGTCCCCAATATCCCCAATGTCCCCAATATCCCAATGTCCACAATATCCCAATGTCCCCAATATCCCAATGTCCCCAATGTCGCCAATATCCCAATGACCCCAATATCCCTGTGTCCCAGTGTCCCAGTGTCCCAATGTCACATGTCCCAGTGTCCCAGTCTCCAAATGTCCCATGTGCCAATGTCCCAGTGCCCCAGTGTCCCAGTGTCCCAATGTCCCAATGTCCCAGTGTCCCAGTGTCCCAATGTCACATGTCCCAGTGTCCCAGTGTCTATGTGTCCCAATGTCCCATGTCCCAATGTCCCAATGTACCATGGCCCAATGTCCCATGTCCCAATGTCCCAATGTCCCAGTGTCCCAGTGTCCCAATGTCACATGTCCCAGTGTCCCAGTGTCTATGTGTCCCAATGTCCCATGTCCCAGTGTCCCAATGTTCCAATGTCCCAATGTCTCAATGTCCCAATGTCCCAATGTCCCAGTGTCGAAATGTCCCATGTCCCAGTGTCCTATGTCCCAATGTCCCAATATCCCAGAGTCCAAATGTCCTTTGTCCCAGTGTCCTATGTCCCAATGTCCCAATGACCCAATGTCCCATGTCCCAATGTCCCATGTCCCAGTTTCCCATATCCCAATGTCCCAGTGTCCCAATGTCCCAGTGTCCCAATGTCCCATGTCCCAATGTCTCAATGTCCCAATGTCCCAATGTCCCAATGTCCCATGTCCCATGTCCCAGTGTCCCAGTGTCTCTGTGTCCCAATGTTCCATGTCCCAATGTCCCAATGTCTCAATGTTCCAATGTCCCAGTGTACCTATGTCCCAATGTCTCAATGTCCCAATGTCCCAATATCCCAATGTCCCATGTCCCAATATCCCTGTGTCCCAGTGTCCCAGTCTCCGTGTCACAATGTCCCAATGTCCCAATGTCCCATGCCCCAATGTCCCAGTGTCCCAGTGTCCTATGTCCCAATGTCCCAATATCCCAGAGTCCAAATGTCCCTTGTCCCAGTGTCCTATGTCCCAATGTCCCAATGACCCAATGTCCCATGTCCCAATGTCCCATGTCCCAGTTTCCCATATCCCAATGTCCCAGTGTCCCAATGTCCCAGTGTCCCAATGTCACATTCCCAATGTCTCAATGCCCCAATGTCCCGTGTCCCAGTGTCCCAGTGTCTCTGTGTCCCAAAGTACCATGTCCTAATGTCCTATGTCCCAATCTCCCATGACCCAGTGTCCCAATGTAGCAGTGTCGGACGTGGCATTGTCCCAGTGTCCCAATGTCCCAATGTCCCAATGTACCAATGTCCCAGTGTCACAATATCCCATGTCCCAGTGTCCTATATCTCAATGTCCCAATGTCCCAGAGTCCCAATGTCCCATGTCCCAGTGTCCTATGTTCCAATGTCCCAATGTCCCAAATATCCCAATATCCCAATGTCCCCAATATCCCCAATGTCCCCAATATCCCAATATCCCCAATGTTCCAATGTCCCCAATATCCCAATGTCCCAATGTCCCCAATATCCCCAATATCCCCAATATCCCAATGTCCCCAATATCCCAATGTGCCCAATGTCCCCAATATCCCAATGTCCCCAATGTCCCCAATGTCCCCAATATCCCCAATATCCCAATGTCCCCAATGTCTCCAATATCCCAATGTCCCCAATGTCCCCAATATCCCAAAGTCCCCAATATCCCAATGCCCCAATATCCCCAATATGCCAATGTCCCCAATATCCCCAATGTCCCCAATATCCCCAATGTCCCCAATGTCCCCAATATCCCCAATATCCCCAATATCCCAATGTCCCCAATATCCGCAATATCCCAATGTCCCCAATGTCCCAATATCCTCAATGTCCCCAATATCCCCAAAGTCCCCGATGTCCCCGATGTCCCAATGTCCCCAATGTCCCAATGTCCCCAATATCCCAATGTCCACAATATCCCCAATATCCCAATGTCCCCAATGTCCCCAATATCCTCAATGTCCCAATAACCTCAATGTCCCCAATATCCCCAAAGTCCCCAATGTCCCCAATATCCCAATGTCCCCAATATCCCCAATGTCCCAATGTCCCCAATCTCCCAATGTCCCCAATATCCCGAATATTCCAATGTCCCCAATGTCCCCAATATCCCCAATGTCCCCAATATCCCAATGTCCCCAATGTCCCAATATCCCCAATGTCCCCAATATCCCCAATGTCCCCAATATCCCAATGTCCCCAATATCCCCAATGTCCCCAATATCCCAATGTCCACAATATCCCAATGTCCCGAATATCCCAATGTCCCCAATGTCGCCAATATCCCAATGACCCCAATATCCCTGTGTCCCAGTGTCCCAGTGTCCCAATGTCACATGTCCCAGTGTCCCAGTCTCCAAATGTCCCATGTGCCAATGTCCCAGTGCCCCAGTGTCCCAGTGTCCCAATGTCCCAATGTCCCAGTGTCCCAGTGTCCCAATGTCACATGTCCCAGTGTCCCAGTGTCTATGTGTCCCAATGTCCCATGTCCCAATGTCCCAATGTACCATGGCCCAATGTCCCATGTCCCAATGTCCCAATGTCCCAGTGTCCCAGTGTCCCAATGTCACATGTCCCAGTGTCCCAGTGTCTATGTGTCCCAATGTCCCATGTCCCAGTGTCCCAATGTTCCAATGTCCCAATGTCTCAATGTCCCAATGTCCCAATGTCCCAGTGTCGAAATGTCCCATGTCCCAGTGTCCTATGTCCCAATGTCCCAATATCCCAGAGTCCAAATGTCCTTTGTCCCAGTGTCCTATGTCCCAATGTCCCAATGACCCAATGTCCCATGTCCCAATGTCCCATGTCCCAGTTTCCCATATCCCAATGTCCCAGTGTCCCAATGTCCCAGTGTCCCAATGTCCCATGTCCCAATGTCTCAATGTCCCAATGTCCCAATGTCCCAATGTCCCATGTCCCATGTCCCAGTGTCCCAGTGTCTCTGTGTCCCAATGTTCCATGTCCCAATGTCCCAATGTCTCAATGTTCCAATGTCCCAGTGTACCTATGTCCCAATGTCTCAATGTCCCAATGTCCCAATATCCCAATGTCCCATGTCCCAATATCCCTGTGTCCCAGTGTCCCAGTCTCCGTGTCACAATGTCCCAATGTCCCAATGTCCCATGCCCCAATGTCCCAGTGTCCCAGTGTCCTATGTCCCAATGTCCCAATATCCCAGAGTCCAAATGTCCCTTGTCCCAGTGTCCTATGTCCCAATGTCCCAATGACCCAATGTCCCATGTCCCAATGTCCCATGTCCCAGTTTCCCATATCCCAATGTCCCAGTGTCCCAATGTCCCAGTGTCCCAATGTCCCATGTCCCAATGCCCCAATGTCCCAATGTCCCATGTCCGAATGTCCCAATGTCCCAATGTCACATTCCCAATGTCTCAATGTCCCAATGTCCCAGTGTCCCAGTGTCTCTGTGTCCCAATGTTCCATGTCCCAATGTCCCAAAGTACCATGTCCTAATGTCCTATGTCCCAATGTCCCATGACCCAGTGTCCCAATGTAGCAGTGTCGGACGTGGCAATGTCCCAGTGTCCCAATGTCCCAATGTCCCAATGTACCAATGTCCCAGTGTCACAATATCCCATGTCCCAGTGTCCTATATCCCAATGTCCCAATGTCCCAGAGTCCCAATGTCCCATGACCCAGTGTCCTATGTTCCAATGACCCAATGTCCCAATGCCCCATGTCCCAGTGCCCTATGTCCCAATGTCCCAATGTCCCAATGTCCCATGTTCCAGTTTCCTATGTCCCAATGTCCAATGTCCAAGTGTCCTATGTCCCAATGTTCCAACGTCCCAGTGTCCCAATGTCCCATGTCCCAGTTTCCCATGCCCCAATGTCCCAGTGTCCCAATGTCCCATGTCCCAGTGTTCCAATGTCCCAATGTCCCAATGCCCCATGTCCCAGTGTCCCAGTGTCCAAATGTCACAGTGTCCCAATGTCCCATGTTCCAGTTTCCTATGTCCCAATGTCCAATGTCCAAGTGTCCTATGTCCCAATGTTCCAATGTCCCAGTGTCCCAATGTCCCATGTCCCAGTTTCCCATGCCCCAATGTCCCAGTGTCCCAATGTCCCATGTCCCAGTGTTTCAATGTCCCA